>NC_054057.1:67433-230971 GCF_017639655.2 Falco naumanni | reverse complement strand
AACCAAGAACTTAGAGCATGGGGAGAAGTTAATTACCTTTTGATTTGTAGCATCCTTTTAAATATTTAAAGGCCTTTAGACAGCTCTTCTGTTAAGAAGATGCTGATGTTAAACAAGTCCATTCACCCTATGATTAATCCTGTGAGACCCTGTTTCCCGAAGCCCTGATCCTTCTTAACCATAGCCTCTGGCTGCTTTCTCCTTGGCTTATGTCTTTCTGGAAGAGTGATCCTCAGAAACGGACACTGTTTCGGGTGAGAATGACAGGAGACCCCAGCCCAGGCATGATCCTGGGAGGGGTTTTCCACCGACGGTCAGTGATTGCAGAGACAAACCTCTGCTGGCCTGTTCATGGGCATGGCAGGTGAGGGGGCGCGGAGGCCGTCTGGGGTCCGTGCCCAGGTACCTGCCCTTGACAGGGGCTTAGAGGAGGGAGCTGCTCTGCTGCTCCTATCGCACAGTCCTCTCTTTATTGCCATTTTTTGTTGTGGTGGCCCGAATACACGTAACTCTTGGATAATGACTTAATCTTGGAGTGGGACCTGAAAAGGAGTTCTTTAGTTAAACTAATGCGATTTCATTTTTAAACTAAAGGAATTTATTTTCAATTGAATTTGATTTTTCTCTGCTTTTCTTGCCTCTTAGTTCTTTACCATCCTGCCGTGACATCTGGGCAGACGGCAAGGGAGTAAGAGCTTTCCATAGGCTCAGCCGTGGATTCTGACAAAGTTTATTGCAGGTTTCTTCCAAGTTTGTCCCCCAATAGTTTTGCTCAAGGGAGTCACCGTGAGCGGTGTTGATGCTGACAGGGAAGCACGTTACAGGGCTTGGCCGAGTCCCCTCTCCCTGCAGCGGGGTGAAGGCCCGCTGCCCCCCCGTGGCCGCCTGAGGAGGCCTTTGTGGACGCGGTGCCCTCTGCAACACCCCTGCTGTGTTCTTTGACCAGCTCGTGTGGCCGTCCCCTTGTGACCAGGCTCCTCTCGGGGAAGGAGTCGAGGGGGACTCAAACCGGGCCCTGAGGGGGCCCCTCCGCTCCCGCCCCGAGCTGTGCGCGGCCTCCGCAGCCCCGAGCCTGCCGCCCCCCGCGCTGGGCCTGTGCCGGGCCTGGCCGGGCCCGGGGCTGCCGGCGGGCGGGCGGGCGGGCGGGCGGGCGGGCGGGGGGCCAGGGCGCTCGCCATTGGCTGGGCCCAGAGGCGTCGAGGCCGCCGGCCAATGGGGTGGCGCCTTGTCATAGCAGAGGGAATCCGAGGGCTTCCCCGGAGCGCGTCTGCCTGTTGCCAGGGCACTGCGCCTCAGCGCCTCCCCGCGGGCGGCTGCGGCCGGCGGGCGCTGCTGCCGCCGCTGTGGCCGAGCCGCCCCCGCCCCCGGGGGGAGCTGCCCTCGGCGGGGGAGCTGCCGCGGCCAGAGCTCTTGCCGCAGCGAGGCATCGGAGCCGGGCTGTGTCGGGACGGAGCCGCCTCAGCGAGTCCTCCCCGGGACAGGCAGGAGCTGGTCTGCGGCTTGGGACTGGGGCTCGCCCCAGGCTTGGCTTCAGGTGGGGTTCGGCCGGGGCCGGGGCTGAGGTGCGGGGTTACGGGGGCTGGGTAGGAGCGGGCGGGCGAGCCGAGCCCTGCCAGGCGGGCTCTGCCGCGGGCGCCGCTGTCTCTCCCCTCCCTCGGCCCGCCAGAGCTGCGGGCGGGCTGCTCTGGCCTCCGGCCGGGGCTGTCGGCACCGGCTCCGCTCCGGCCCGGGCCGCCCCGCCCCGCCCCTCCCCTCCCCTCCCCTCCCCGCCCCTCCCCTCCCCGCCCCTCCCCTCCCCGCCCCTCCCCTCCCCTCCCCTCCCCGCCCCTCCCCTCCCCTCCCCGCCCCTCCCCTCCCCGCCCCTCCCCTCCCCGCCCCTCCCCTCCCCGCCCCGCCCCTCCCCTCCCCGCCCCTCCCCTCCCCTCCCCTCCCCGCCCCTCCCCTCCCCTGCCATTGGTGGGAGCGAAGCGCGCGCGGCTTCGGGAAACTTCGGGCGGCACCGGCCGGTGCGAGGGGCGGTTCCTGCCGCGCGCGGAGCTGTCGTTAGGACGCGGCTGCGGCGCCCTGAGGTGGCAGCGCCCTGAGGCGGCGGCGGCGGCAGTTTCGTGGAGGACGGCCGGGTGAGCCAACACCTTGTCCGGCGGGACTGGCGAGGGGAGAAAGGCGCTTTTCCCCCGGAGCGGGCGGCGGGCAGCCTGCCTGCGGGTCTGGAGCCTGTGCCCGGCCCTGCCGTGAGGAGCCGGCGCGGTGACAGGCCCCGAGTGTGCGCCGGGCTGTGGCGCTGTGTCACGCCGGGTGGTTTAGCATCAGGCCCCGCGGTTCAGAGGCTGAGCACTGGAGATAGGGACCGGGGACCTCTGGTGCTGCCAGTTTCCACCTCAAAAGAGGCCGTTGAACGCACACACCGCTTGGCATTTGAAAACTAAACGGAGCTGGTTATGGATGTGCTGTTGACGTGAGGGGCAGCTAAGATGGCTCGTGGGCGCCAGCCCATTCAGAACCTGTTCTTCAGGCAGTTCTTCATGTGGAATAAATGAAGCGTGGCCCGTGCCCTGCGCTACACCCTGGGGTGCATGTAGAAACGATGCCAGGGTTTTGTGCTCAGGGAGCTCCAGTCTTCCTGTGCTGGCTGTGGGGAGAAGGGTATGTGGATCACCCCCGAGGCAAGCAGGAGCTGCCTGAGCAGGCTGAATTTAGTGCTGCCCAGCTTTGTGGTGCTCCGTGTGTGTGAGCAGGTGGTGTGGAGTGGTCTTTTCCAAGCAGTGTCAGAAACATGTCTTTGCTTATGGTGTGAGTGCTTGTCGCTCTTCTGTCCCTGCTGCTGGCAGGGGGAGGAGGTAACTCGCTGCCGGGGAGACCCCTCTGCCCTCGTATGCATGAAGGTGTTGCAGGATCGTGTCTAAAGTGCAGTGGCTTGCTCACTGCTTTCCCTTTAAGTCTGCATTTACAGGATATGCTGGATTGTGGTGTTGGGGCCCAGAAATTAATCTCGCTACTTTATTTTTCTTCTGGAACAGACTGTTAAATGCCATGCAGGGACAAGCCCTTCCTCCCTTGGCCTTGAGAATGTCTATGTTCCCTGTAAAGGTAGTATATATTTAAGATAAAGACTGAAGAGGATAGCTTCTTCTCAACTCTGTTGCCCACAAAGTTGACTGATCCCTGTGCAACAGCAGTGGTCCGGGAAGAGATGCGGCCTTTGTGTCCCTGTGAGGTGTAGCCTGGCTAAACGCAGGCAGCATTTCCATTCTGGGACTGGTGTAGTGCAGTTCTTTAGCACAGTAAAACCAGTGAGAAATGAGGAATTTCCCAGGAAGGCCTAGGAGGTGATGAATTTGGATGCATTCAGGAACTTTCCTGCAGCTTCCTAGGAATTATCACTGTACGGTTGTTGGCTGGGTATTTCTGACTGAGGATAAGAACAGCTATTTCAGTGCTGTTTTCTAGAAGTGCTCACAAGGGTTTTGAAGCATGTGAGGAGTGCGTCAGCATGAGGCCCTGGAGGATGCTTGAATGCCCAGCTAGTCCTTCACAGAGGGGCTTTGTTGGGTTCCTCCACTGCCTGGCTTTCCTGGGCAGTTCACCACCTGGATTTTCTGGGGAGCTTCATTCACTGTGTATCTGTTTAGTAGTGCTTCATCATCCAGCTTTTATTAGAGTGCGTCACCACACAACGCTGGTGAGGGGCTTCGCTGCATGGCCCCGGAGGAGCCGTTCTCTTCCTAGTTTCTTTGGGGTGATTCCCCAGTTGGTGTTTTTTGAGAGTTCCATTGTGTTTCTTGGTGGTCTTGGAGCCCTTCAGCATACTGTGCCAGAGGTGTTGGGTGTGGTACGGGATATGGTACGGAACTGGCTGTGGTACTGTGTTCTATGCATTACTTTACATTGACCGTTGTGTTGCATTTTGTATTGCCGTTAGTGTATGTATGGTGTTTTGGTTTGGATGGTAAGGTGTATTTTGTATGGTATAGTATGTGTGGTATGGTATTGTGCCTATGGTAGGCTATGCTACTGTACAGTGTTTAGGGTATGGTGTTTAGTTATATGGTATGTACTGCATGGTATGCATTGTATTGTACAGCATGTATAGTATTGTTTGGCATGTATTGTATGGAATATATTATATGTCTTGCATGTATGGTATCCATTGTATGGTATAGTGCGGTATGGTATTTTCTATTGTATGTATTGTATTTTCTATTCTATGGTATGGTATTTATATTTTGTATTGCACTGTATGTATTCCGTGTATTGGTTTTATGTACTGTGTTGTGTGTATCTGTATGTATTGTATGTGTAGTATCATATTGGATTGTATGTACTTTTTTTATGATATTTTTTCTGTTAGTGTGTTAGTGCATTGTGTTGTGTAGTACTTCTACTATATGTGTTGTATATTTATTGTATGTATTGTGTGGGAATTTTGTAATTAGGTGTACTGTATTCTCTTGTGTGTTTTATTGTATTTTGTGTTCTATTGTATACTACTTTTTCCATTCTGTGTTGTGTTTTGTATTCTGTGTTTTCTTGTATTGTGTATTGTGTTGCATGGTACGTACGGTGTAGTAGATACTGTATGGCCTGTCTCACAGGGTATGTACCATATTGTACTGCAGGTTGTTTTGGATTGTATATTGTATTGTGTATTGCCTGTGTTGTGCAGAATTCTACGCATTGTGTTGTGTGGCATAGTATTACACGCACAGTAATATGTATGTATTGTTTCTTGTGGTCTGTATTTTATTGCGTGGTATGGGTTGTATTTTGTATTGGACTGTATTTTGGGTTGCATGCGTTTCCCATTGTACGGTTTGGTATTGCATAGATTGTATTTTGTGTTGTGTATCATGTACTTCTGTGTGTGTTGTGTGTATGGTATGTATAGTATTGTCTTGTATTCTGGGGTATGCCCTGTATTTTCTGTTGGATGGTTGGTAATGCCCTGTCTGCATGGTATTTGACACTTAGTATTTCCCGTCTTTTGTGTGTAGTGTTGTATTCTCTCTGTGTTGTGATGTGGTTTTTTAGGATGACGTGTACTGTGTTGTGGTTTGTATGGTGTGGTTTGTCATAAATTGTGTGGTATGTGTGGTGCTGTATGATTTCCTGTATTGTTTGGTATGTTTTGTATGTACTGTATTTTATGTAGGGCTCTTGCATTGTCTCATATGTATTGTATTGTGCTTCAGTTTGTGCCGTCTTGTGTGCTGTTATTTGTGTTGTAGCGTGTATTTTCTGTATTGTATGGTATTTATGTATGTAATCTGTTGGCTTTCTTGTATTCTATAGGTTGTATGGTATTTATTATGTTTATTCTAGGAATTGTAGTGTATGTTTTGTATGTCGGGTATGGTATGGAATGTCTGGTGTGTATCTTGTTTTGTTTTGTATTGTATCTGGGGTGTGTATTGCAAGTTGTCTGAGGAATGGCAGAGGGAAGTGGGGTTGTATAGCTCGGTGGAATTATGTGACCTCATGTGACCCTGGAGGAGCCCTTAGTCGCTTGGTAGCGGAGGAGCTGGTTCTTGCACCCCCCCAGAGGAGCCATTCATGGTGGCGCGCCAGAGGAGCCCTTCATCGCAGCGCTCTTGAGGAGGCCTTTATTAGCTTTGCACGGGAGGAGCCCCTCCTTGCGCCGCCCCAGAGGAGATCTTCATCACGCTGCCGTGGAGGAGCCCGTTGTTGCCCCATGCCTGAGGAGCCCTATATCTTGCCTCCTTCTCAGAGCTGTTCATCGTGCCGCCCAGGCCTCCTTGCAGCCCTTCGCTGTGCTGCCCCAGAAGCATTGGCTGTAGTGTGGGATGTGGTTTGGCATTGGGTGTGGTATTGTGTGGTCTGCGTTGTTTTACGTTAAGCGTGATATTGCATTCTGTATTGCCTTTCCTGTATTTGCAGTATGGTATGTATAGTGGTGGGTATTTTTAGTATGGGAAGGTATATTTTTTTATGCTGTAGGATGGCATGGTATGCTATTACAGGGTAATTCAGGTATGCTGTGGTATTTAGGCGATGGTGTGGGGAACGGTCTGGTATGTATTGCATGGTATGCATTGTAATGTATGGTATGCATGCCTTTTTTTAGCAGGTGTGGTATAATTTAGAATGTATTGTGTGGTATGTAATCTAAGTCCGGTATCTATGGTATCATATGGTAAGGTATTGCGTTTTGTATGTATTTTCTATTGTATTTATATTTTGTATTGTAGGGGATGTCTTAGGTGTATTGAACTGTAGGTTTTGTACTGCATGTACTATGTAGTATCCATGAAATGGAAAGGATTGTGTTTTCTGTAGAGAATTTTTTATGCAATGTATTTCCTGTGTTCTATGTGTCCTTTGTAGAGTGGAGTCGGTTTTATTTTATGCTCTGTGTAATATGGTATTTACTGTGCAATAATGTGTTCTATCCTAATGATTTATAACAGTCTCTTGTTTATCTTATGCAACGTGTAGTATTTCGTATTGCATTCTGTATTTAGTATTTTATTTTGAAATCTGTAGTGTATGTCCTGCATTATATCTTCCATCATATGTAATGTAGCGTAGTGTAGTTTTTGTACGGTGTATTGCGTGTATTCTACAGAATGTGTTGTGTTCATGGGTATGTATTCCACGACCTTTGTCAGGATTGTATATTGTGCTGTATTGTTTTGGTTTTGCGTGGTTTAGTGCTTATTGTACTGAGGGTCTCTTGAGTTGTATCTTGTATTTCCTGCCTAGTGGGTATGGTGTGCGTAGGGTTGTATTTTGTATCCTATGGTACGTCTTGTGTTTTCTGCTGGGCTGTTTGTAATACATGGTATGACGTATTGTATTTCAAGTCTGTTCTTTCCAGCGTGGTATGAGTTGTGTTGCATTGCGCTCACACCACCCCAGAGGAGATGCTGATAGTGTTGCTCCTGGAGAGCCCCCAGTGGCGCCGCCCCGGAGCAGCCCTGTAGCGCAGCGCCGCAGGGGAGCGATTGGTGGCAAAGCGCCTCGGGAGCCCCTCGTCGTGCCGCAGTGGAGCAGCCCTTTGTTACGCTGCCGAGGAGGAGCCGATGGTGGCAGCGCCCTGGAGGAGCCATTTGTTGCTTTGCGCTGGAGGAGCCCGTGCTTGTGCCGTCGTGCAGGAGTCGTTGTTGTCGCCCCGTTGGAGGAGCGTGTCTTGGCGCCTCCCCAGAGGTTGGCTTTGTGCCGCCGCAGCAGAGCAGTGGTTAGCAGGGAGCGCCGGAGGAGCAGTTTGTTTGATGCCCAGCTCTTCTTGGAGCCCCTTTGGTGCAGCGGAGCAGCTGTTGGTGGTGCCATGCTGGTGGGGCCCTTGGTGGTGCAGCATTGGAGGAGCCCCTGATGGCTCGATGGCGGAGGAGCCCTTTGTTGTGCCGCAGCGGATGAGCCGTTAGCTGCACCGTCCCGCAGGTGCTGCTCCTTGCCCTGTCTGCTAGGGCACCTGTGTCTAATTATGTTGGAGGAGCCCTGCATTGTGCTCCCCTGGAGGAGCTCTTCATTGCCGTGTGTTGGAGGGCCCTTCATCGCACCACTGCAGAGGAGCCCTTGATGGCTTTGTTCTGGAGGAGCTGTTGGTCGCACCGTTCCCTGGGAGCCGTTGTCCTCGTCCCTGTAGGAGCCTTGTGCTGTTCCACGTTGGAGCACGGTAGGTAGCGCTTTGTGCTGTGGTTTGTTTTGTATTGTATATTGTATTGTCTGTGTTGTCTTGTGTTTTATGCATCGTGTGTATAGTGGGTCTGGTCTGTATAGTCTTGTGTGTGCTGCGGTATAACTTGCATTTTCGGTTGTCTTGTTGGTAATGCATTTTTGTGTGGTACTTTAAATCTGTTGTGCTCTGTATTGTATTTCAAGCATGGTATTAATTGTGCTTTATTGTCATCAAGCCATCCTGGAGAGCCCCCGGTAGTGCAGCGCCGCAGGGGAGCGATTGGTGGCAAAGCGCCTCGGGAGCCCCTCGTCGTGGAGCAGCCCTTTGTTACGCTGCCGAGGAGGAGCCGATGGTGGCAGCGCCCTGGAGGAGCCATTTGTTGCTTTGCGCTGGAGGAGCCCGTGCTTGTGCCGTCGTGCAGGAGTCGTTGTTGTCGCCCCGTCGGAGGAGCGTGTCTTGGCGCCTCCCCAGAGGTTGGCTTTGTGCCGCCGCAGCAGAGCAGTGGTTAGCAGGGAGCGCCGGAGGAGCAGTTTGTTTGATGCCCAGCTCTTCTTGGAGCCCCTTTGGTGCAGCGGAGCAGCTGTTGGTGGTGCCATGCTGGTGGGGCCCTTGGTGGTGCAGCATTGGAGGAGCCCCTGATGGCTTGGCGGCAGAGGAGCCCTTTTGTCTTTCCGCTCTGGAGGAGTCCTTGGTTGCGCAGCCCTGGAGGAGCCTTTCTTTGTGCCGCCCCGCAGGAGCCGCTTCTCGTGCTGCCTGCTAGGGCACCTGTGTCAACTTGTGTTGGAGGAGCCCTGCATCGCAGTGCCCCACGGGAGATCTTCCTGACGCTGGTGATTTGGTACGTACTCTACGGTAGGTACTGTGGGTCTGGTCCCTGCCTGTGGTATCTCCTGTCCGTTCTGGGATGGTGTCGCATTGTAGTTGGCCTGTATTTTTCTACTGTGGTACTTGTATTTTGTATTGTAGCATATGTATTGTGTGTATGGAGTCGTAGTTCTTGTACAGTGTGTGCTGTATGGTATACATTGCATGGAATGGATTTTGTTTTCTGTAGAGTATTTTTTATTGTCTGTTGAGTATTCTGTGTATTCTTTGTGCTGTCTTTTATTGTGCAGGATGATTTTGATGGTATGTACTCGTGTTTTGTTTTCTGTTGTATGTTATATGTATTGCATAGTACCTGCTTTTGTGTGTCTTTTACTGGGTTTTGTCTTGTTTTGCCTGTATTTTCTGGTACGTATTGTCTTTTGAGGTATTTCGCGCCCAGATTCTGTTTCCTGTCTTGTATTTTGCGTCTGGTTTTGTGCGCTGTTTCTGGAAATGTCTTGTGACATGCGCTATGGTTTGTAATGACCTGGCTCCTGCGATTTCTTCCGTGGTGTGTGTCTCGGAGAGGCTGAGGGAGCTGGGGTTGTTTAGCCTGGGGAGCCCTGCATCGTGCCAGCCCCAGAGGACGACATGTTCATCACACAGCCCAGGCCGTCTCTGTGGAGCCTTTCGTCGCCCGGCGCTGAAGGAGCCCTGAATGGCGGCACCCCGGAGGAGCCCTTTGCCAGATGTCACCGGAGGAGCCTGTCATCGCCGCATCATTGCGTTTGCTCTTTTGTATGGCGTTTGGTTTGGTGTATTTGATTGTACGGCATCTTCTTCTGTGTCTCTTAAGTGGCCTGTACAATGTCCTTTGTCGGGGATGGGTTGTAGCAAGGGCGGGGGGTACATGGTGGAGCGTACTGTAGTTGGTTTTGTGTTCCGTATTGCGCAGTCCTGTGTCTACTGGGTATTGCATGATCTGATCTGGACTGTATTTTGTGCTGTATGTATTGTTTTGGTTTTGCGTGGTTTAGCGCTTATTGTACTGAGGGTCTCTTGAGTTGTATCTTGTATTTCCTGCCTAGTGGGTATGGTGTGCGTAGGGTTGTATTTTGTATCCTATGGTACGTCTTGTGTTTTCTGCTGGGCTGTTTGTAATACATGGTATGACGTATTGTATTTCAAGTCTGTTCTTTCCAGCGTGGTATGAGTTGTGTTGCATTGCGCTCACACCACCCCAGAGGAGATGCTGATAGTGTTGCTCCTGGAGAGCCCCCAGTGGCGCCGCCCCGGAGCAGCCCTGTAGCGCAGCGCCGCAGGGGAGCGATTGGTGGCAAAGCGCCTCGGGAGCCCCTCGTCGTGCCGCAGTGGAGCAGCCCTTTGTTACGCTGCCGAGGAGGAGCCGATGGTGGCAGCGCCCTGGAGGAGCCATTTGTTGCTTTGCGCTGGAGGAGCCCGTGCTTGTGCCGTTGCGCAGGCGCCCTTGTTGTCGCCCCGTTGGAGGAGCGTGTCTTGGCGCCTCCCCAGAGGTTGGCTTTGTGCCGCCGCAGCAGAGCAGTGGTTAGCAGGGAGCGCCGGAGGAGCAGTTTGTTTGATGCCCAGCTCTTCTTGGAGCCCCTTTGGTGCAGCGGAGCAGCTGTTGGTGGTGCCATGCTGGTGGGGCCCTTGGTGGTGCAGCATTGGAGGAGCCCCTGATGGCTCGATGGCGGAGGAGCCCTTTGTTGTGCCGCAGCGGATGAGCCGTTAGCTGCACCGTCCCGCAGGTGCTGCTCCTTGCCCTGTCTGCTAGGGCACCTGTGTCTAATTATGTTGGAGGAGCCCTGCATTGTGCTCCCCTGGAGGAGCTCTTCATTGCCGTGTGTTGGAGGGCCCTTCATCGCACCACTGCAGAGGAGCCCTTGATGGCTTTGTTCTGGAGGAGCTGTTGGTCGCACCGTTCCCTGGGAGCCGTTGTCCTCGTCCCTGTAGGAGCCTTGTGCTGTTCCACGTTGGAGCACGGTAGGTAGCGCTTTGTGCTGTGGTTTGTTTTGTATTGTATATTGTATTGTCTGTGTTGTCTTGTGTTTTATGCATCGTGTGTATAGTGGGTCTGGTCTGTATAGTCTTGTGTGTGCTGCGGTATAACTTGCATTTTCGGTTGTCTTGTTGGTAATGCATTTTTGTGTGGTACTTTAAATCTGTTGTGCTCTGTATTGTATTTCAAGCATGGTATTAATTGTGCTTTATTGTCATCAAGCCATCCTGGAGAGCCCCCGGTAGTGCAGCGCCGCAGGGGAGCGATTGGTGGCAAAGCGCCTCGGGAGCCCCTCGTCGTGGAGCAGCCCTTTGTTACGCTGCCGAGGAGGAGCCGATGGTGGCAGCGCCCTGGAGGAGCCATTTGTTGCTTTGCGCTGGAGGAGCCCGTGCTTGTGCCGTCGTGCAGGAGTCGTTGTTGTCGCCCCGTCGGAGGAGCGTGTCTTGGCGCCTCCCCAGAGGTTGGCTTTGTGCCGCCGCAGCAGAGCAGTGGTTAGCAGGGAGCGCCGGAGGAGCAGTTTGTTTGATGCCCAGCTCTTCTTGGAGCCCCTTTGGTGCAGCGGAGCAGCTGTTGGTGGTGCCATGCTGGTGGGGCCCTTGGTGGTGCAGCATTGGAGGAGCCCCTGATGGCTTGGCGGCAGAGGAGCCCTTTTGTCTTTCCGCTCTGGAGGAGTCCTTGGTTGCGCAGCCCTGGAGGAGCCTTTCTTTGTGCCGCCCCGCAGGAGCCGCTTCTCGTGCTGCCTGCTAGGGCACCTGTGTCAACTTGTGTTGGAGGAGCCCTGCATCGCAGTGCCCCACGGGAGATCTTCCTGACGCTGGTGATTTGGTACGTACTCTACGGTAGGTACTGTGGGTCTGGTCCCTGCCTGTGGTATCTCCTGTCCGTTCTGGGATGGTGTCGCATTGTAGTTGGCCTGTATTTTTCTACTGTGGTACTTGTATTTTGTATTGTAGCATATGTATTGTGTGTATGGAGTCGTAGTTCTTGTACAGTGTGTGCTGTATGGTATACATTGCATGGAATGGATTTTGTTTTCTGTAGAGTATTTTTTATTGTCTGTTGAGTATTCTGTGTATTCTTTGTGCTGTCTTTTATTGTGCAGGATGATTTTGATGGTATGTACTCGTGTTTTGTTTTCTGTTGTATGTTATATGTATTGCATAGTACCTGCTGTTGTGTGTCTTTTACTGGGTTTTGTCTTGTTTTGCCTGTATTTTCTGGTACGTATTGTCTTTTGAGGTATTTCGCGCCCAGATTCTGTTTCCTGTCTTGTATTTTGCGTCTGGTTTTGTGCGCTGTTTCTGGAAATGTCTTGTGACATGCGCTATGGTTTGTAATGACCTGGCTCCTGCGATTTCTTCCGTGGTGTGTGTCTCGGAGAGGCTGAGGGAGCTGGGGTTGTTTAGCCTGGGGAGCCCTGCATCGTGCCAGCCCCAGAGGACGACATGTTCATCACACAGCCCAGGCCGTCTCTGTGGAGCCTTTCGTCGCCCGGCGCTGAAGGAGCCCTGAATGGCGGCACCCCGGAGGAGCCCTTTGCCAGATGTCACCGGAGGAGCCTGTCATCGCTGCATCATTGCGTTTGCTCTTTTGTATGGCGTTTGGTTTGGTGTATTTGATTGTACGGCATCTTCTTCTGTGTCTCTTAAGTGGCCTGTACAATGTCCTTTGTCGGGGATGGGTTGTAGCAAGGGCGGGGGGTACATGGTGGAGCGTACTGTAGTTGGTTTTGTGTTCCGTATTGCGCAGTCCTGTGTCTACTGGGTATTGCATGATCTGATCTGGACTGTATTTTGTGCTGTATGTATTGTTTTGGTTTTGCGTGGTTTAGCGCTTATTGTACTGAGGGTCTCTTGAGTTGTATCTTGTATTTCCTGCCTAGTGGGTATGGTGTGCGTAGGGTTGTATTTTGTATCCTATGGTACGTCTTGTGTTTTCTGCTGGGCTGTTTGTAATACATGGTATGACGTATTGTATTTCAAGTCTGTTCTTTCCAGCGTGGTATGAGTTGTGTTGCATTGCGCTCACACCACCCCAGAGGAGATGCTGATAGTGTTGCTCCTGGAGAGCCCCCAGTGGCGCCGCCCCGGAGCAGCCCTGTAGCGCAGCGCCGCAGGGGAGCGATTGGTGGCAAAGCGCCTCGGGAGCCCCTCGTCGTGCCGCAGTGGAGCAGCCCTTTGTTACGCTGCCGAGGAGGAGCCGATGGTGGCAGCGCCCTGGAGGAGCCATTTGTTGCTTTGCGCTGGAGGAGCCCGTGCTTGTGCCGTCGCGCAGGCGCCCTTGTTGTCGCCCCGTTGGAGGAGCGTGTCTTGGCGCCTCCCCAGAGGTTGGCTTTGTGCCGCCGCAGCAGAGCAGTGGTTAGCAGGGAGCGCCGGAGGAGCAGTTTGTTTGATGCCCAGCTCTTCTTGGAGCCCCTTTGGTGCAGCGGAGCAGCTGTTGGTGGTGCCATGCTGGTGGGGCCCTTGGTGGTGCAGCATTGGAGGAGCCCCTGATGGCTCGATGGCGGAGGAGCCCTTTGTTGTGCCGCAGCGGATGAGCCGTTAGCTGCACCGTCCCGCAGGTGCTGCTCCTTGCCCTGTCTGCTAGGGCACCTGTGTCTAATTATGTTGGAGGAGCCCTGCATTGTGCTCCCCTGGAGGAGCTCTTCATTGCCGTGTGTTGGAGGGCCCTTCATCGCACCACTGCAGAGGAGCCCTTGATGGCTTTGTTCCGGAGGAGCTGTTGGTCGCACCGTTCCCTGGGAGCCGTTGTCCTCGTCCCTGTAGGAGCCTTGTGCTGTTCCACGTTGGAGCACGGTAGGTAGCGCTTTGTGCTGTGGTTTGTTTTGTATTGTATATTGTATTGTCTGTGTTGTCTTGTGTTTTATGCATCGTGTGTATAGTGGGTCTGGTCTGTATAGTCTTGTGTGTGCTGCGGTATAACTTGCATTTTCGGTTGTCTTGTTGGTAATGCATTTTTGTGTGGTACTTTAAATCTGTTGTGTTCTGTATTGTATTTCAAGCATGGTATTAATTGTGCTTTATTGTCATCAAGCCATCCTGGAGAGCCCCCGGTAGTGCAGCGCCGCAGGGGAGCGATTGGTGGCAAAGCGCCTCGGGAGCCCCTCGTCGTGGAGCAGCCCTTTGTTACGCTGCCGAGGAGGAGCCGATGGTGGCAGCGCCCTGGAGGAGCCATTTGTTGCTTTGCGCTGGAGGAGCCCGTGCTTGTGCCGTCGTGCAGGAGTCGTTGTTGTCGCCCCGTCGGAGGAGCGTGTCTTGGCGCCTCCCCAGAGGTTGGCTTTGTGCCGCCGCAGCAGAGCAGTGGTTAGCAGGGAGCGCCGGAGGAGCAGTTTGTTTGATGCCCAGCTCTTCTTGGAGCCCCTTTGGTGCAGCGGAGCAGCTGTTGGTGGTGCCATGCTGGTGGGGCCCTTGGTGGTGCAGCATTGGAGGAGCCCCTGATGGCTTGGCGGCAGAGGAGCCCTTTTGTCTTTCCGCTCTGGAGGAGTCCTTGGTTGCGCAGCCCTGGAGGAGCCTTTCTTTGTGCCGCCCCGCAGGAGCCGCTTCTCGTGCTGCCTGCTAGGGCACCTGTGTCAACTTGTGTTGGAGGAGCCCTGCATCGCAGTGCCCCACGGGAGATCTTCCTGACGCTGGTGATTTGGTACGTACTCTACGGTAGGTACTGTGGGTCTGGTCCCTGCCTGTGGTATCTCCTGTCCGTTCTGGGATGGTGTCGCATTGTAGTTGGCCTGTATTTTTCTACTGTGGTACTTGTATTTTGTATTGTAGCATATGTATTGTGTGTATGGAGTCGTAGTTCTTGTACAGTGTGTGCTGTATGGTATACATTGCATGGAATGGATTTTGTTTTCTGTAGAGTATTTTTTATTGTCTGTTGAGTATTCTGTGTATTCTTTGTGCTGTCTTTTATTGTGCAGGATGATTTTGATGGTATGTACTCGTGTTTTGTTTTCTGTTGTATGTTATATGTATTGCATAGTACCTGCTGTTGTGTGTCTTTTACTGGGTTTTGTCTTGTTTTGCCTGTATTTTCTGGTACGTATTGTCTTTTGAGGTATTTCGCGCCCAGATTCTGTTTCCTGTCTTGTATTTTGCGTCTGGTTTTGTGCGCTGTTTCTGGAAATGTCTTGTGACATGCGCTATGGTTTGTAATGACCTGGCTCCTGCGATTTCTTCCGTGGTGTGTGTCTCGGAGAGGCTGAGGGAGCTGGGGTTGTTTAGCCTGGGGAGCCCTGCATCGTGCCAGCCCCAGAGGACGACATGTTCATCACACAGCCCAGGCCGTCTCTGTGGAGCCTTTCGTCGCCCGGCGCTGAAGGAGCCCTGAATGGCGGCACCCCGGAGGAGCCCTTTGCCAGATGTCACCGGAGGAGCCTGTCATCGCCGCATCATTGCGTTTGCTCTTTTGTATGGCGTTTGGGTTGGTGTATTTGATTGTACGGCATCTTCTTCTGTGTCTCTTAAGTGGCCTGTACAATGTCCTTTGTCGGGGATGGGTTGTAGCAAGGGCGGGGGGTACATGGTGGAGCGTACTGTAGTTGGTTTTGTGTTCCGTATTGCGCAGTCCTGTGTCTACTGGGTATTGCATGATCTGATCTGGACTGTATTTTGTGCTGTATGTATTGTTTTGGTTTTGCGTGGTTTAGCGCTTATTGTACTGAGGGTCTCTTGAGTTGTATCTTGTATTTCCTGCCTAGTGGGTATGGTGTGCGTAGGGTTGTATTTTGTATCCTATGGTACGTCTTGTGTTTTCTGCTGGGCTGTTTGTAATACATGGTATGACGTATTGTATTTCAAGTCTGTTCTTTCCAGCGTGGTATGAGTTGTGTTGCATTGCGCTCACACCACCCCAGAGGAGATGCTGATAGTGTTGCTCCTGGAGAGCCCCCAGTGGTGCCGCCCCGGAGCAGCCCTGTAGCGCAGCGCCGCAGGGGAGCGATTGGTGGCAAAGCGCCTCGGGAGCCCCTCGTCGTGCCGCAGTGGAGCAGCCCTTTGTTACGCTGCCGAGGAGGAGCCGATGGTGGCAGCGCCCTGGAGGAGCCATTTGTTGCTTTGCGCTGGAGGAGCCCGTGCTTGTGCCGTCGTGCAGGAGTCGTTGTTGTCGCCCCGTTGGAGGAGCGTGTCTTGGCGCCTCCCCAGAGGTTGGCTTTGTGCCGCCGCAGCAGAGCAGTGGTTAGCAGGGAGCGCCGGAGGAGCAGTTTGTTTGATGCCCAGCTCTTCTTGGAGCCCCTTTGGTGCAGCGGAGCAGCTGTTGGTGGTGCCATGCTGGTGGGGCCCTTGGTGGTGCAGCATTGGAGGAGCCCCTGATGGCTTGGCGGCAGAGGAGCCCTTTTGTCTTTCCGCTCTGGAGGAGTCCTTGGTTGCGCAGCCCTGGAGGAGCCTTTCTTTGTGCCGCCCCGCAGGAGCCGCTTCTCGTGCTGCCTGCTAGGGCACCTGTGTCAACTTGTGTTGGAGGAGCCCTGCATCGCAGTGCCCCACGGGAGATCTTCCTGACGCTGGTGATTTGGTACGTACTCTACGGTAGGTACTGTGGGTCTGGTCCCTGCCTGTGGTATCTCCTGTCCGTTCTGGGATGGTGTCGCATTGTAGTTGGCCTGTATTTTTCTACTGTGGTACTTGTATTTTGTATTGTAGCATATGTATTGTGTGTATGGAGTCGTAGTTCTTGTACAGTGTGTGCTGTATGGTATACATTGCATGGAATGGATTTTGTTTTCTGTAGAGTATTTTTTATTGTCTGTTGAGTATTCTGTGTATTCTTTGTGCTGTCTTTTATTGTGCAGGATGATTTTGATGGTATGTACTCGTGTTTTGTTTTCTGTTGTATGTTATATGTATTGCATAGTACCTGCTGTTGTGTGTCTTTTACTGGGTTTTGTCTTGTTTTGCCTGTATTTTCTGGTACGTATTGTCTTTTGAGGTATTTCGCGCCCAGATTCTGTTTCCTGTCTTGTATTTTGCGTCTGGTTTTGTGCGCTGTTTCTGGAAATGTCTTGTGACATGCGCTATGGTTTGTAATGACCTGGCTCCTGCGATTTCTTCCGTGGTGTGTGTCTCGGAGAGGCTGAGGGAGCTGGGGTTGTTTAGCCTGGGGAGCCCTGCATCGTGCCAGCCCCAGAGGACGACATGTTCATCACACAGCCCAGGCCGTCTCTGTGGAGCCTTTCGTCGCCCGGCGCTGAAGGAGCCCTGAATGGCGGCACCCCGGAGGAGCCCTTTGCCAGATGTCACCGGAGGAGCCTGTCATCGCCGCATCATTGCGTTTGCTCTTTTGTATGGCGTTTGGTTTGGTGTATTTGATTGTACGGCATCTTCTTCTGTGTCTCTTAAGTGGCCTGTACAATGTCCTTTGTCGGGGATGGGTTGTAGCAAGGGCGGGGGGCACATGGTGGAGCGTACTGTAGTTGGTTTTGTGTTCCGTATTGCGCAGTCCTGTGTCTACTGGGTATTGCATGATCTGATCTGGACTGTATTTTGTGCTGTATGTATTGTTTTGGTTTTGCGTGGTTTAGTGCTTATTGTACTGAGGGTCTCTTGAGTTGTATCTTGTATTTCCTGCCTAGTGGGTATGGTGTGCGTAGGGTTGTATTTTGTATCCTATGGTACGTCTTGTGTTTTCTGCTGGGCTGTTTGTAATACATGGTATGACGTATTGTATTTCAAGTCTGTTCTTTCCAGCGTGGTATGAGTTGTGTTGCATTGCGCTCACACCACCCCAGAGGAGATGCTGATAGTGTTGCTCCTGGAGAGCCCCCAGTGGCGCCGCCCCGGAGCAGCCCTGTAGCGCAGCGCCGCAGGGGAGCGATTGGTGGCAAAGCGCCTCGGGAGCCCCTCGTCGTGCCGCAGTGGAGCAGCCCTTTGTTACGCTGCCGAGGAGGAGCCGATGGTGGCAGCGCCCTGGAGGAGCCATTTGTTGCTTTGCGCTGGAGGAGCCCGTGCTTGTGCCGTCGCGCAGGCGCCCTTGTTGTCGCCCCGTCGGAGGAGCGTGTCTTGGCGCCTCCCCAGAGGTTGGCTTTGTGCCGCCGCAGCAGAGCAGTGGTTAGCAGGGAGCGCCGGAGGAGCAGTTTGTTTGATGCCCAGCTCTTCTTGGAGCCCCTTTGGTGCAGCGGAGCAGCTGTTGGTGGTGCCATGCTGGTGGGGCCCTTGGTGGTGCAGCATTGGAGGAGCCCCTGATGGCTCGATGGCGGAGGAGCCCTTTGTTGTGCCGCAGCGGATGAGCCGTTAGCTGCACCGTCCCGCAGGTGCTGCTCCTTGCCCTGTCTGCTAGGGCACCTGTGTCTAATTATGTTGGAGGAGCCCTGCATTGTGCTCCCCTGGAGGAGCTCTTCATTGCCGTGTGTTGGAGGGCCCTTCATCGCACGACTGCAGAGGAGCCCTTGATGGCTTTGTTCTGGAGGAGCTGTTGGTCGCACCGTTCCCTGGGAGCCGTTGTCCTCGTCCCTGTAGGAGCCTTGTGCTGTTCCACGTTGGAGCACGGTAGGTAGCGCTTTGTGCTGTGGTTTGTTTTGTATTGTATATTGTATTGTCTGTGTTGTCTTGTGTTTTATGCATCGTGTGTATAGTGGGTCTGGTCTGTATAGTCTTGTGTGTGCTGCGGTATAACTTGCATTTTCGGTTGTCTTGTTGGTAATGCATTTTTGTGTGGTACTTTAAATCTGTTGTGTTCTGTATTGTATTTCAAGCATGGTATTAATTGTGCTTTATTGTCATCAAGCCATCCTGGAGAGCCCCCGGTAGTGCAGCGCCGCAGGGGAGCGATTGGTGGCAAAGCGCCTCGGGAGCCCCTCGTCGTGGAGCAGCCCTTTGTTACGCTGCCGAGGAGGAGCCGATGGTGGCAGCGCCCTGGAGGAGCCATTTGTTGCTTTGCGCTGGAGGAGCCCGTGCTTGTGCCGTCGTGCAGGAGTCGTTGTTGTCGCCCCGTCGGAGGAGCGTGTCTTGGCGCCTCCCCAGAGGTTGGCTTTGTGCCGCCGCAGCAGAGCAGTGGTTAGCAGGGAGCGCCGGAGGAGCAGTTTGTTTGATGCCCAGCTCTTCTTGGAGCCCCTTTGGTGCAGCGGAGCAGCTGTTGGTGGTGCCATGCTGGTGGGGCCCTTGGTGGTGCAGCATTGGAGGAGCCCCTGATGGCTCGATGGCGGAGGAGCCCTTTGTTGTGCCGCAGCGGATGAGCCGTTAGCTGCACCGTCCCGCAGGTGCTGCTCCTTGCCCTGTCTGCTAGGGCACCTGTGTCTAATTATGTTGGAGGAGCCCTGCATTGTGCTCCCCTGGAGGAGCTCTTCATTGCCGTGTGTTGGAGGGCCCTTCATCGCACGACTGCAGAGGAGCCCTTGATGGCTTTGTTCTGGAGGAGCTGTTGGTCGCACCGTTCCCTGGGAGCCGTTGTCCTCGTCCCTGTAGGAGCCTTGTGCTGTTCCACGTTGGAGCACGGTAGGTAGCGCTTTGTGCTGTGGTTTGTTTTGTATTGTATATTGTATTGTCTGTGTTGTCTTGTGTTTTATGCATCGTGTGTATAGTGGGTCTGGTCTGTATAGTCTTGTGTGTGCTGCGGTATAACTTGCATTTTCGGTTGTCTTGTTGGTAGTGCATTTTTGTGTGGTACTTTAAATCTGTTGTGTTCTGTATTGTATTTCAAGCATGGTATTAATTGTGCTTTATTGTCATCAAGCCATCCTGGAGAGCCCCCGGTAGTGCAGCGCCCCAGGGGAGCGATTGGTGGCAAAGCGCCTCGGGAGCCCCTCGTCGTGGAGCAGCCCTTTGTTACGCTGCCGAGGAGGAGCCGATGGTGGCAGCGCCCTGGAGGAGCCATTTGTTGCTTTGCGCTGGAGGAGCCCGTGCTTGTGCCGTCGTGCAGGAGTCGTTGTTGTCGCCCCGTCGGAGGAGCGTGTCTTGGCGCCTCCCCAGAGGTTGGCTTTGTGCCGCCGCAGCAGAGCAGTGGTTAGCAGGGAGCGCCGGAGGAGCAGTTTGTTTGATGCCCAGCTCTTCTTGGAGCCCCTTTGGTGCAGCGGAGCAGCTGTTGGTGGTGCCATGCTGGTGGGGCCCTTGGTGGTGCAGCATTGGAGGAGCCCCTGATGGCTTGGCGGCAGAGGAGCCCTTTTGTCTTTCCGCTCTGGAGGAGTCCTTGGTTGCGCAGCCCTGGAGGAGCCTTTCTTTGTGCCGCCCCGCAGGAGCCGCTTCTCGTGCTGCCTGCTAGGGCACCTGTGTCAACTTGTGTTGGAGGAGCCCTGCATCGCAGTGCCCCACGGGAGATCTTCCTGACGCTGGTGATTTGGTACGTACTCTACGGTAGGTACTGTGGGTCTGGTCCCTGCCTGTGGTATCTCCTGTCCGTTCTGGGATGGTGTCGCATTGTAGTTGGCCTGTATTTTTCTACTGTGGTACTTGTATTTTGTATTGTAGCATATGTATTGTGTGTATGGAGTCGTAGTTCTTGTACAGTGTGTGCTGTATGGTATACATTGCATGGAATGGATTTTGTTTTCTGTAGAGTATTTTTTATTGTCTGTTGAGTATTCTGTGTATTCTTTGTGCTGTCTTTTATTGTGCAGGATGATTTTGATGGTATGTACTCGTGTTTTGTTTTCTGTTGTATGTTATATGTATTGCATAGTACCTGCTGTTGTGTGTCTTTTACTGGGTTTTGTCTTGTTTTGCCTGTATTTTCTGGTACGTATTGTCTTTTGAGGTATTTCGCGCCCAGATTCTGTTTCCTGTCTTGTATTTTGCGTCTGGTTTTGTGCGCTGTTTCTGGAAATGTCTTGTGACATGCGCTATGGTTTGTAATGACCTGGCTCCTGCGATTTCTTCCGTGGTGTGTGTCTCGGAGAGGCTGAGGGAGCTGGGGTTGTTTAGCCTGGGGAGCCCTGCATCGTGCCAGCCCCAGAGGACGACATGTTCATCACACAGCCCAGGCCGTCTCTGTGGAGCCTTTCGTCGCCCGGCGCTGAAGGAGCCCTGAATGGCGGCACCCCGGAGGAGCCCTTTGCCAGATGTCACCGGAGGAGCCTGTCATCGCCGCATCATTGCGTTTGCTCTTTTGTATGGCGTTTGGTTTGGTGTATTTGATTGTACGGCATCTTCTTCTGTGTCTCTTAAGTGGCCTGTACAATGTCCTTTGTCGGGGATGGGTTGTAGCAAGGGCGGGGGGTACATGGTGGAGCGTACTGTAGTTGGTTTTGTGTTCCGTATTGCGCAGTCCTGTGTCTACTGGGTATTGCATGATCTGATCTGGACTGTATTTTGTGCTGTATGTATTGTTTTGGTTTTGCGTGGTTTAGCGCTTATTGTACTGAGGGTCTCTTGAGTTGTATCTTGTATTTCCTGCCTAGTGGGTATGGTGTGCGTAGGGTTGTATTTTGTATCCTATGGTGCGTCTTGTGTTTTCTGCTGGGCTGTTTGTAATACATGGTATGACGTATTGTATTTCAAGTCTGTTCTTTCCAGCGTGGTATGAGTTGTGTTGCATTGCGCTCACACCACCCCAGAGGAGATGCTGATAGTGTTGCTCCTGGAGAGCCCCCAGTGGCGCCGCCCCGGAGCAGCCCTGTAGCGCAGCGCCGCAGGGGAGCGATTGGTGGCAAAGCGCCTCGGGAGCCCCTCGTCGTGCCGCAGTGGAGCAGCCCTTTGTTACGCTGCCGAGGAGGAGCCGATGGTGGCAGCGCCCTGGAGGAGCCATTTGTTGCTTTGCGCTGGAGGAGCCCGTGCTTGTGCCGTCGCGCAGGAGTCGTTGTTGTTGCCCCGTTGGAGGAGCGTGTCTTGGCGCCTCCCCAGAGGTTGGCTTTGTGCCGCCGCAGCAGAGCAGTGGTTAGCAGGGAGCGCCGGAGGAGCAGTTTGTTTGATGCCCAGCTCTTCTTGGAGCCCCTTTGGTGCAGCGGAGCAGCTGTTGGTGGTGCCATGCTGGTGGGGCCCTTGGTGGTGCAGCATTGGAGGAGCCCCTGATGGCTCGATGGCGGAGGAGCCCTTTGTTGTGCCGCAGCGGATGAGCCGTTAGCTGCACCGTCCCGCAGGTGCTGCTCCTTGCCCTGTCTGCTAGGGCACCTGTGTCTAATTATGTTGGAGGAGCCCTGCATTGTGCTCCCCTGGAGGAGCTCTTCATTGCCGTGTGTTGGAGGGCCCTTCATCGCACGACTGCAGAGGAGCCCTTGATGGCTTTGTTCTGGAGGAGCTGTTGGTCGCACCGTTCCCTGGGAGCCGTTGTCCTCGTCCCTGTAGGAGCCTTGTGCTGTTCCACGTTGGAGCACGGTAGGTAGCGCTTTGTGCTGTGGTTTGTTTTGTATTGTATATTGTATTGTCTGTGTTGTCTTGTGTTTTATGCATCGTGTGTATAGTGGGTCTGGTCTGTATAGTCTTGTGTGTGCTGCGGTATAACTTGCATTTTCGGTTGTCTTGTTGGTAATGCATTTTTGTGTGGTACTTTAAATCTGTTGTGTTCTGTATTGTATTTCAAGCATGGTATTAATTGTGCTTTATTGTCATCAAGCCATCCTGGAGAGCCCCCGGTAGTGCAGCGCCGCAGGGGAGCGATTGGTGGCAAAGCGCCTCGGGAGCCCCTCGTCGTGGAGCAGCCCTTTGTTACGCTGCCGAGGAGGAGCCGATGGTGGCAGCGCCCTGGAGGAGCCATTTGTTGCTTTGCGCTGGAGGAGCCCGTGCTTGTGCCGTCGTGCAGGAGTCGTTGTTGTCGCCCCGTTGGAGGAGCGTGTCTTGGCGCCTCCCCAGAGGTTGGCTTTGTGCCGCCGCAGCAGAGCAGTGGTTAGCAGGGAGCGCCGGAGGAGCAGTTTGTTTGATGCCCAGCTCTTCTTGGAGCCCCTTTGGTGCAGCGGAGCAGCTGTTGGTGGTGCCATGCTGGTGGGGCCCTTGGTGGTGCAGCATTGGAGGAGCCCCTGATGGCTTGGCGGCAGAGGAGCCCTTTTGTCTTTCCGCTCTGGAGGAGTCCTTGGTTGCGCAGCCCTGGAGGAGCCTTTCTTTGTGCCGCCCCGCAGGAGCCGCTTCTCGTGCTGCCTGCTAGGGCACCTGTGTCAACTTGTGTTGGAGGAGCCCTGCATCGCAGTGCCCCACGGGAGATCTTCCTGACGCTGGTGATTTGGTACGTACTCTACGGTAGGTACTGTGGGTCTGGTCCCTGCCTGTGGTATCTCCTGTCCGTTCTGGGATGGTGTCGCATTGTAGTTGGCCTGTATTTTTCTACTGTGGTACTTGTATTTTGTATTGTAGCATATGTATTGTGTGTATGGAGTCGTAGTTCTTGTACAGTGTGTGCTGTATGGTATACATTGCATGGAATGGATTTTGTTTTCTGTAGAGTATTTTTTATTGTCTGTTGAGTATTCTGTGTATTCTTTGTGCTGTCTTTTATTGTGCAGGATGATTTTGATGGTATGTACTCGTGTTTTGTTTTCTGTTGTATGTTATATGTATTGCATAGTACCTTCTGTTGTGTGTCTTTTACTGGGTTTTGTCTTGTTTTGCCTGTATTTTCTGGTACGTATTGTCTTTTGAGGTATTTCGCGCCCAGATTCTGTTTCCTGTCTTGTATTTTGCGTCTGGTTTTGTGCGCTGTTTCTGGAAATGTCTTGTGACATGCGCTATGGTTTGTAATGACCTGGCTCCTGCGATTTCTTCCGTGGTGTGTGTCTCGGAGAGGCTGAGGGAGCTGGGGTTGTTTAGCCTGGGGAGCCCTGCATCGTGCCAGCCCCAGAGGACGACATGTTCATCACACAGCCCAGGCCGTCTCTGTGGAGCCTTTCGTCGCCCGGCGCTGAAGGAGCCCTGAATGGCGGCACCCCGGAGGAGCCCTTTGCCAGATGTCACCGGAGGAGCCTGTCATCGCCGCATCATTGCGTTTGCTCTTTTGTATGGCGTTTGGTTTGGTGTATTTGATTGTACGGCATCTTCTTCTGTGTCTCTTAAGTGGCCTGTACAATGTCCTTTGTCGGGGATGGGTTGTAGCAAGGGCGGGGGGCACATGGTGGAGCGTACTGTAGTTGGTTTAGTGTTCCGTATTGCGCAGTCCTGTGTCTACTGGGTATTGCATGATCTGATCTGGACTGTATTTTGTGCTGTATGTATTGTTTTGGTTTTGCGTGGTTTAGCGCTTATTGTACTGAGGGTCTCTTGAGTTGTATCTTGTATTTCCTGCCTAGTGGGTATGGTGTGCGTAGGGTTGTATTTTGTATCCTATGGTACGTCTTGTGTTTTCTGCTGGGCTGTTTGTAATACATGGTATGACGTATTGTATTTCAAGTCTGTTCTTTCCAGCGTGGTATGAGTTGTGTTGCATTGCGCTCACACCACCCCAGAGGAGATGCTGATAGTGTTGCTCCCGGAGAGCCCCCAGTGGTGCCGCCCCGGAGCAGCCCTGTAGCGCAGCGCCGCAGGGGAGCGATTGGTGGCAAAGCGCCTCGGGAGCCCCTCGTCGTGCCGCAGTGGAGCAGCCCTTTGTTACGCTGCCGAGGAGGAGCCGATGGTGGCAGCGCCCTGGAGGAGCCATTTGTTGCTTTGCGCTGGAGGAGCCCGTGCTTGTGCCGTCGTGCAGGCGCCCTTGTTGTCGCCCCGTTGGAGGAGCGTGTCTTGGCGCCTCCCCAGAGGTTGGCTTTGTGCCGCCGCAGCAGAGCAGTGGTTAGCAGGGAGCGCCGGAGGAGCAGTTTGTTTGATGCCCAGCTCTTCTTGGAGCCCCTTTGGTGCAGCGGAGCAGCTGTTGGTGGTGCCATGCTGGTGGGGCCCTTGGTGGTGCAGCATTGGAGGAGCCCCTGATGGCTTGGCGGCAGAGGAGCCCTTTTGTCTTTCCGCTCTGGAGGAGTCCTTGGTTGCGCAGCCCTGGAGGAGCCTTTCTTTGTGCCGCCCCGCAGGAGCCGCTTCTCGTGCTGCCTGCTAGGGCACCTGTGCCAACTTGTGTTGGAGGAGCCCTGCATCGCAGTGCCCCACGGGAGATCTTCCTGACGCTGGTGATTTGGTACGTACTCTACGGTAGGTACTGTGGGTCTGGTCCCTGCCTGTGGTATCTCCTGTCCGTTCTGGGATGGTGTCGCATTGTAGTTGGCCTGTATTTTTCTACTGTGGTACTTGTATTTTGTATTGTAGCATATGTATTGTGTGTATGGGGTCGTAGTTCTTGTACAGTGTGTGCTGTATGGTATACATTGCATGGAATGGATTTTGTTTTCTGTAGAGTATTTTTTATTGTCTGTTGAGTATTCTGTGTATTCTTTGTGCTGTCTTTTATTGCGCAGGATGATTTTGATGGTATGTATTTGTGTTTTGTTTTCTGTTGTATGTTATATGTATTGCATAGTACCTTCTGTTGTGTGTCTTTTACTGGGTTTTGTCTTGTTTTGCCTGTATTTTCTGGTACGTATTGTCTTTTGAGGTATTTCGCGCCCAGATTCTGTTTCCTGTCTTGTATTTTGCGTCTGGTTTTGTGCGCTGTTTCTGGAAATGTCTTGTGACATGCGCTATGGTTTGTAATGACCTGGCTCCTGCGATTTCTTCCGTGGTGTGTGTCTCGGAGAGGCTGAGGGAGCTGGGGTTGTTTAGCCTGGGGAGCCCTGCATCGTGCCAGCCCCAGAGGACGACATGTTCATCACACAGCCCAGGCCGTCTCTGTGGAGCCTTTCGTCGCCCGGCGCTGAAGGAGCCCTGAATGGCGGCACCCCGGAGGAGCCCTTTGCCAGATGTCACCGGAGGAGCCTGTCATCGCCGCATCATTGCGTTTGCTCTTTTGTATGGCGTTTGGTTTGGTGTATTTGATTGTACGGCATCTTCTTCTGTGTCTCTTAAGTGGCCTGTACAATGTCCTTTGTCGGGGATGGGTTGTAGCAAGGGCGGGGGGCACATGGTGGAGCGTACTGTAGTTGGTTTTGTGTTCCGTATTGCGCAGTCCTGTGTCTACTGGGTATTGCATGATCTGATCTGGACTGTATTTTGTGCTGTATGTATTGTTTTGGTTTTGCGTGGTTTAGCGCTTATTGTACTGAGGGTCTCTTGAGTTGTATCTTGTATTTCCTGCCTAGTGGGTATGGTGTGCGTAGGGTTGTATTTTGTATCCTATGGTACGTCTTGTGTTTTCTGCTGGGCTGTTTGTAATACATGGTATGACGTATTGTATTTCAAGTCTGTTCTTTCCAGCGTGGTATGAGTTGTGTTGCATTGCGCTCACACCACCCCAGAGGAGATGCTGATAGTGTTGCTCCCGGAGAGCCCCCAGTGGTGCCGCCCCGGAGCAGCCCTGTAGCGCAGCGCCGCAGGGGAGCGATTGGTGGCAAAGCGCCTCGGGAGCCCCTCGTCGTGCCGCAGTGGAGCAGCCCTTTGTTACGCTGCCGAGGAGGAGCCGATGGTGGCAGCGCCCTGGAGGAGCCATTTGTTGCTTTGCGCTGGAGGAGCCCGTGCTTGTGCCGTCGTGCAGGAGTCGTTGTTGTCGCCCCGTTGGAGGAGCGTGTCTTGGCGCCTCCCCAGAGGTTGGCTTTGTGCCGCCGCAGCAGAGCAGTGGTTAGCAGGGAGCGCCGGAGGAGCAGTTTGTTTGATGCCCAGCTCTTCTTGGAGCCCCTTTGGTGCAGCGGAGCAGCTGTTGGTGGTGCCATGCTGGTGGGGCCCTTGGTGGTGCAGCATTGGAGGAGCCCCTGATGGCTTGGCGGCAGAGGAGCCCTTTTGTCTTTCCGCTCTGGAGGAGTCCTTGGTTGCGCAGCCCTGGAGGAGCCTTTCTTTGTGCCGCCCCGCAGGAGCCGCTTCTCGTGCTGCCTGCTAGGGCACCTGTGCCAACTTGTGTTGGAGGAGCCCTGCATCGCAGTGCCCCACGGGAGATCTTCCTGACGCTGGTGATTTGGTACGTACTCTACGGTAGGTACTGTGGGTCTGGTCCCTGCCTGTGGTATCTCCTGTCCGTTCTGGGATGGTGTCGCATTGTAGTTGGCCTGTATTTTTCTACTGTGGTACTTGTATTTTGTATTGTAGCATATGTATTGTGTGTATGGAGTCGTAGTTCTTGTACAGTGTGTGCTGTATGGTATACATTGCATGGAATGGATTTTGTTTTCTGTAGAGTATTTTTTATTGTCTGTTGAGTATTCTGTGTATTCTTTGTGCTGTCTTTTATTGCGCAGGATGATTTTGATGGTATGTACTCGTGTTTTGTTTTCTGTTGTATGTTATATGTATTGCATAGTACCTTCTGTTGTGTGTCTTTTACTGGGTTTTGTCTTGTTTTGCCTGTATTTTCTGGTACGTATTGTCTTTTGAGGTATTTCGCGCCCAGATTCTGTTTCCTGTCTTGTATTTTGCGTCTGGTTTTGTGCGCTGTTTCTGGAAATGTCTTGTGACATGCGCTATGGTTTGTAATGACCTGGCTCCTGCGATTTCTTCCGTGGTGTGTGTCTCGGAGAGGCTGAGGGAGCTGGGGTTGTTTAGCCTGGGGAGCCCTGCATCGTGCCAGCCCCAGAGGACGACATGTTCATCACACAGCCCAGGCCGTCTCTGTGGAGCCTTTCGTCGCCCGGCGCTGAAGGAGCCCTGAATGGCGGCACCCCGGAGGAGCCCTTTGCCAGATGTCACCGGAGGAGCCTGTCATCGCCGCATCATTGCGTTTGCTCTTTTGTATGGCGTTTGGTTTGGTGTATTTGATTGTACGGCATCTTCTTCTGTGTCTCTTAAGTGGCCTGTACAATGTCCTTTGTCGGGGATGGGTTGTAGCAAGGGCGGGGGGCACATGGTGGAGCGTACTGTAGTTGGTTTAGTGTTCCGTATTGCGCAGTCCTGTGTCTACTGGGTATTGCATGATCTGATCTGGACTGTATTTTGTGCTGTATGTATTGTTTTGGTTTTGCGTGGTTTAGCGCTTATTGTACTGAGGGTCTCTTGAGTTGTATCTTGTATTTCCTGCCTAGTGGGTATGGTGTGCGTAGGGTTGTATTTTGTATCCTATGGTACGTCTTGTGTTTTCTGCTGGGCTGTTTGTAATACATGGTATGACGTATTGTATTTCAAGTCTGTTCTTTCCAGCGTGGTATGAGTTGTGTTGCATTGCGCTCACACCACCCCAGAGGAGATGCTGATAGTGTTGCTCCCGGAGAGCCCCCAGTGGTGCCGCCCCGGAGCAGCCCTGTAGCGCAGCGCCGCAGGGGAGCGATTGGTGGCAATGCGCCTCGGGAGCCCCTCGTCGTGCCGCAGTGGAGCAGCCCTTTGTTACGCTGCCGAGGAGGAGCCGATGGTGGCAGCGCCCTGGAGGAGCCATTTGTTGCTTTGCGCTGGAGGAGCCCGTGCTTGTGCCGTCGTGCAGGAGTCGTTGTTGTCGCCCCGTTGGAGGAGCGTGTCTTGGCGCCTCCCCAGAGGTTGGCTTTGTGCCGCCGCAGCAGAGCAGTGGTTAGCAGGGAGCGCCGGAGGAGCAGTTTGTTTGATGCCCAGCTCTTCTTGGAGCCCCTTTGGTGCAGCGGAGCAGCTGTTGGTGGTGCCATGCTGGTGGGGCCCTTGGTGGTGCAGCATTGGAGGAGCCCCTGATGGCTTGGCGGCAGAGGAGCCCTTTTGTCTTTCCGCTCTGGAGGAGTCCTTGGTTGCGCAGCCCTGGAGGAGCCTTTCTTTGTGCCGCCCCGCAGGAGCCGCTTCTCGTGCTGCCTGCTAGGGCACCTGTGTCAACTTGTGTTGGAGGAGCCCTGCATCGCAGTGCCCCACGGGAGATCTTCCTGACGCTGGTGATTTGGTACGTACTCTACGGTAGGTACTGTGGGTCTGGTCCCTGCCTGTGGTATCTCCTGTCCGTTCTGGGATGGTGTCGCATTGTAGTTGGCCTGTATTTTTCTACTGTGGTACTTGTATTTTGTATTGTAGCATATGTATTGTGTGTATGGAGTCGTAGTTCTTGTACAGTGTGTGCTGTATGGTATACATTGCATGGAATGGATTTTGTTTTCTGTAGAGTATTTTTTATTGTCTGTTGAGTATTCTGTGTATTCTTTGTGCTGTCTTTTATTGCGCAGGATGATTTTGATGGTATGTACTCGTGTTTTGTTTTCTGTTGTATGTTATATGTATTGCATAGTACCTTCTGTTGTGTGTCTTTTACTGGGTTTTGTCTTGTTTTGCCTGTATTTTCTGGTACGTATTGTCTTTTGAGGTATTTCGCGCCCAGATTCTGTTTCCTGTCTTGTATTT
Source organism: Falco naumanni (assembly GCF_017639655.2). Classification (NCBI taxonomy): domain Eukaryota; kingdom Metazoa; phylum Chordata; class Aves; order Falconiformes; family Falconidae; genus Falco; species Falco naumanni. The sequence goes on along the minus strand of NC_054057.1, from coordinate 202,392 downwards.
TGCGTCTGGTTTTGTGCGCTGTTTCTGGAAATGTCTTGTGACATGCGCTATGGTTTGTAATGACCTGGCTCCTGCGATTTCTTCCGTGGTGTGTGTCTCGGAGAGGCTGAGGGAGCTGGGGTTGTTTAGCCTGGGGAGCCCTGCATCGTGCCAGCCCCAGAGGACGACATGTTCATCACACAGCCCAGGCCGTCTCTGTGGAGCCTTTCGTCGCCCGGCGCTGAAGGAGCCCTGAATGGCGGCACCCCGGAGGAGCCCTTTGCCAGATGTCACCGGAGGAGCCTGTCATCGCCGCATCATTGCGTTTGCTCTTTTGTATGGCGTTTGGTTTGGTGTATTTGATTGTACGGCATCTTCTTCTGTGTCTCTTAAGTGGTCTGTACAATGTCCTTTGTCGGGGATGGGTTGTAGCAAGGGCGGGGGGCACATGGTGGAGCGTACTGTAGTTGGTTTTGTGTTCCGTATTGCGTAGTCCTGTGTCTACTGGGTATTGCATGATCTGATCTGGACTGTATTTTGTGCTGTATGTATTGTTTTGGTTTTGCGTGGTTTAGCGCTTATTGTACTGAGGGTCTCTTGAGTTGTATCTTGTATTTCCTGCCTAGTGGGTATGGTGTGCGTAGGGTTGTATTTTGTATCCTATGGTACGTCTTGTGTTTTCTGCTGGGCTGTTTGTAATACATGGTATGACGTATTGTATTTCAAGTCTGTTCTTTCCAGCGTGGTATGATTTGTGTTGCATTGCGCTCACACCACCCCAGAGGAGATGCTGATAGTGTTGCTCCCGGAGAGCCCCCAGTGGTGCCGCCCCGGAGCAGCCCTGTAGCGCAGCGCCGCAGGGGAGCGATTGGTGGCAATGCGCCTCGGGAGCCCCTCGTCGTGCCGCAGTGGAGCAGCCCTTTGTTACGCTGCCGAGGAGGAGCCGATGGTGGCAGCGCCCTGGAGGAGCCATTTGTTGCTTTGCGCTGGAGGAGCCCGTGCTTGTGCCGTCGTGCAGGAGTCGTTGTTGTCGCCCCGTTGGAGGAGCGTGTCTTGGCGCCTCCCCAGAGGTTGGCTTTGTGCCGCCGCAGCAGAGCAGTGGTTAGCAGGGAGCGCCGGAGGAGCAGTTTGTTTGATGCCCAGCTCTTCTTGGAGCCCCTTTGGTGCAGCGGAGCAGCTGTTGGTGGTGCCATGCTGGTGGGGCCCTTGGTGGTGCAGCATTGGAGGAGCCCCTGATGGCTTGGCGGCGGAGGAGCCCTTTTGTCTTTCCATTTGGAGGAGTCCTTGGTTGCGCAGCCCTGGAGGAGCCTTTCTTTGTGCCGCCCCGCAGGAGCCGCTTCTCGTGCTGCCTGCTAGGGCACCTGTGTCAACTTGTGTTGGAGGAGCCCTGGCTGTCACAGCCCCAGAGTAGCCCTGCATCGCAGTGCCCCACGGGAGATCTTCCTGACGCTGGTGATTTGGTACGTACTCTACGGTAGGTACTGTGGGTCTGGTCCCTGCCTGTGGTATCTCCTGTCCGTTCTGGGATGGTGTCGCATTGTAGTTGGCCTGTATTTTTCTACTGTGGTACTTGTATTTTGTATTGTAGCATATGTATTGTGTGTATGGAGTCGTAGTTCTTGTACAGTGTGTGCTGTATGGTATACATTGCATGGAATGGATTTTGTTTTCTGTAGAGTATTTTTTATTGTCTGTTGAGTGTTCTGTGTATTCTTTGTGCTGTCTTTTATTGTGCAGGATGATTTTGATGGTATGTATTCGTGTTTTGTTTTCTGTTGTATGTTATATGTATTGCATAGTACCTTCTGTTGTGTGTCTTTTACTGGGTTTTGTCTTGTTTTGCCTGTATTTTCTGGTACGTATTGTCTTTTGAGGTATTTCGCGCCCAGATTCTGTTTCCTGTCTTGTATTTTGCGTCTGGTTTTGTGCGCTGTTTCTGGAAATGTCTTGTGACATGCGCTATGGTTTGTAATGACCTGGCTCCTGCGATTTCTTCCGTGGTGTGTGTCTCGGAGAGGCTGAGGGAGCTGGGGTTGTTTAGCCTGGGGAGCCCTGCATCGTGCCAGCCCCAGAGGACGACATGTTCATCACACAGCCCAGGCCGTCTCTGTGGAGCCTTTCGTCGCCCGGCGCTGAAGGAGCCCTGAATGGCGGCACCCCGGAGGAGCCCTTTGCCAGATGTCACCGGAGGAGCCTGTCATCGCCGCATCATTGCGTTTGCTCTTTTGTATGGCGTTTGGTTTGGTGTATTTGATTGTACGGCATCTTCTTCTGTGTCTCTTAAGTGGCCTGTACAATGTCCTTTGTCGGGGATGGGTTGTAGCAAGGGCGGGGGGTACATGGTGGAGCGTACTGTAGTTGGTTTTGTGTTCCGTATTGCGCAGTCCTGTGTCTACTGGGTATTGCATGATCTGATCTGGACTGTATTTTGTGCTGTATGTATTGTTTTGGTTTTGCGTGGTTTAGCGCTTATTGTACTGAGGGTCTCTTGAGTTGTATCTTGTATTTCCTGCCTAGTGGGTATGGTGTACGTAGGGTTGTATTTTGTATCCTATGGTACGTCTTGTGTTTTCTGCTGGGCTGTTTGTAATACATGGTATGACGTATTGTATTTCAAGTCTGTTCTTTCCAGCGTGGTATGAGTTGTGTTGCATTGCGCTCACACCACCCCAGAGGAGATGCTGATAGTGTTGCTCCTGGAGAGCCCCCAGTGGTGCCGCCCCGGAGCAGCCCTGTAGCGCAGCGCCGCAGGGGAGCGATTGGTGGCAAAGCGCCTCGGGAGCCCCTCGTCGTGCCGCAGTGGAGCAGCCCTTTGTTACGCTGCCGAGGAGGAGCCGATGGTGGCAGCGCCCTGGAGGAGCCATTTGTTGCTTTGCGCTGGAGGAGCCCGTGCTTGTGCCGTTGCGCAGGCGCCCTTGTTGTCGCCCCGTTGGAGGAGCGTGTCTTGGCGCCTCCCCAGAGGTTGGCTTTGTGCCGCCGCAGCAGAGCAGTGGTTAGCAGGGAGCGCCGGAGGAGCAGTTTGTTTGATGCCCAGCTCTTCTTGGAGCCCCTTTGGTGCAGCGGAGCAGCTGTTGGTGGTGCCATGCTGGTGGGGCCCTTGGTGGTGCAGCATTGGAGGAGCCCCTGATGGCTCGATGGCGGAGGAGCCCTTTGTTGTGCCGCAGCGGATGAGCCGTTAGCTGCACCGTCCCGCAGGTGCTGCTCCTTGCCCTGTCTGCTAGGGCACCTGTGTCTAATTATGTTGGAGGAGCCCTGCATCGTGCTCCCCTGGAGGAGCTCTTCATTGCCGTGTGTTGGAGGGCCCTTCATCGCACCACTGCAGAGGAGCCCTTGATGGCTTTGTTCTGGAGGAGCTGTTGGTCGCACCGTTCCCTGGGAGCCGTTGTCCTCGTCCCTGTAGGAGCCTTGTGCTGTTCCACGTTGGAGCACGGTAGGTAGCGCTTTGTGCTGTGGTTTGTTTTGTATTGTATATTGTATTGTCTGTGTTGTCTTGTGTTTTATGCATCGTGTGTATAGTGGGTCTGGTCTGTATAGTCTTGTGTGTGCTGCGGTATAACTTGCATTTTCGGTTGTCTTGTTGGTAATGCATTTTTGTGTGGTACTTTACATCTGTTGTGTTCTGTATTGTATTTCAAGCATGGTATTAATTGTGCTTTATTGTCATCAAGCCATCCTGGAGAGCCCCCGGTAGTGCAGCGCCGCAGGGGAGCGATTGGTGGCAAAGCGCCTCGGGAGCCCCTCGTCGTGCTGCAGTGGAGCAGCCCTTTGTTACGCTGCCGAGGAGGAGCCGATGGTGGCAGCGCCCTGGAGGAGCCATTTGTTGCTTTGCGCTGGAGGAGCCCGTGCTTGTGCCGTCGCGCAGGAGTCGTTGTTGTCACCACGTCGGAGGATCAAGGAAGTTCCTTCAGCGTCACAGTCATTTCTTGGGATGCAGCCAATGCAAGAGCTGTTTCATGTAGTTTTGTAAGCAATAGGGGAATATACCTTTCATTAAAAGTACCTTAAAAATAAATGCAACAGTGTGTATAAAATCCACTTTCTTATGTTCGCATTTTGGCTAGAAAAAATCAATGCGAAATCACATTAAAGCAGTTTTTTTCTCACTTTCCATTGAACTGCCCCACTGAAATGCTGCGTATTTGCACAATCTGTACATGTCTCTGTCCTTTTCACCCACTGGCAACAGCTGGGTCACTTGTCCAGTTGCCGAGTCTTTTCAGACTTTGGTTGGTTTTGGCCCTTAGTCACTGACCCTCAGTGGCTTCACTCCAGCTGGTGGCCTAGAAAACGACACCTGCTAAGCTCCTTTGATATGTTTAGCCTTTTGGACACAAAACTGGGGGGAAGGGGGCGCAGCAAAGATTCCTGCTTACCCTGTCTTCTCTTTCAAATACTTATTTGAGGTAAATCTTAACTAAGCTTGATTAATTCAATGGTATGTCCTGTTAATTTGGGGTTTTTTACAGCTTTGTTTGGGGGGATTTTTCCTCAGGTGCTTCTGAATTTTCTAACTGATGTTTTGACATTGGATCTGTGTGAATCTCGGCATTGGACCTGATAGCTTTACATTCTCACATCAGAGCCAGTTTTGCTCTGCTGTAACGTTTGGTTTCCCTCAGTGCTGGCATTCCCACTTCCCCGGCTGCCCTGACACTGAAGTGCTGGTTGTCTGCAGAGCCACACTGATGATGATAACAAGGAGGGGCTTTTTCGTTTTGTACTAATGTCATGTTTACATTGGTAGCAGGAACATGGCCAGTCCAAACCTGTTACACTGACAAAGCAGGTTGCAGTAACACAAAATGTCTGGAATTTGTAAGTTCACCGTGCATCTAGGAGACCATAAGGCTGCTATGATGATACGCCAAAACTACACCTTGCCTTTTTTGCAGAAGAGGAAGATCAGGACTCATGTGCTGCTGCTGTCCTAGAAGAACCCTCTGAGAAAGAGGGACTACTTGAGAACCTTGGCACTGAGGCCAAGCCTTGCACATCTGGCCTCCCGGGAAACATAAATATGAGGTCCCGAAGAGCAGTCGGAAAGCTTTAACCAAAATACAATACAATGCAAGAAGTCTTGGCAGGGCAGGCAAGTGACAGGGAAGCCACCTGAGCCGTGCCAGCAGCAGCTGCTCAAGGTAGCCCCAGAGGCTGCTCTGGAAACCACGGCCCCAGCATGGTGGGAGACAGCCAGGAGGCCCGCTGTCCTGTTGGGGTGGTGTCCGTGCTGAAGTTGGAGTTACGGGATAGCATTTTTAAGCTGGCACTGTGGTGATTCCCCACTCTTGGAGAGAGTCTCGCCACCAAGTGTCCTCAAGGGTAGCACAGACCTTATCTCAGATAAAACAGAATGTAAGAAAAGGATTCTGTAATACTTCTTATGGAGGATCAACATTTTAACAACTTCTTTCTCCTAGTTGTCATTTTTTTTACTGGCTTTTCATTTTCCTCATGTAAGTAGAACAGTAACAACCCCACCGAGTTCTGCTGGTCCGTAGGTGCTGGTGATGATTTGTACAGAGCTCTCTTGCTTTAGATGGCTTTTGTTTCAAGTAGTAGGAGCTGGTGATCTGGGTGGGTGCTTTCCTTCTGCAAGCCCCGTCTCCAATATCTCCCCGTGCAGACGCCTTCAAGGGCCACAGTCCTGGCAGTCTGTCAAGAACACTTAAAATTGCTCCAGTGAGTTAAACAGATGGCATGGGCAGATGCGGTGATATTCCCCAAAAAGGGGAAACCTTGTGCCTGTAAGACAGCTGGTTTGGGAATCTGTGTGAAGGGCTAGGCTCTTTTTTAACATACCAGGCTATATTCATCCACATCTTTTTTTTTTTTTTTTTAAAAAAAAAACCACCACTTTTTATTAATTAATAATAGTAATAAAAACTCTAGCAAGCAGCAACAAAACAATCCCCTGCATTTTATTCTGAGCCTAATGCAGCTGGTCAGGGCTGGGGACTCTGCAATCCTGGCACACAGCACCCTGTGCATCACTCAGCAGAGTACAGAGCTGGCTGTTTGGAGGAGCCCAGCCTTGCGTGCCTGGCTTCTTCCCATAACACAGTAAGAATGATGCCAGTATCGCCCGGGCCTCCTTAGGCACCCAAGGATCTCAACTCAGCTCAGTTAATCACACCATTCACAGCAAAACTTTCTAGAAAGTGTCTCCCTTGGATCTGGGAGAAATAATCCCCAAATGACAGTGTGTAAAGGATTAATTTAACTTCCAGATTCCAGTTTCCTTGCATTAGCAAAAATAAAGCTTTTGTGTTATTTCTCTTAACAGTTAAAAATTAGATGCAGGAAAAATAAAGAGAAACGTTAAGCTCTGGATTTTTGGGGTTTTTTTTCTCTGTTTACATTTTGGAAAGACAGAACTAATTTGCTCTCCTATCTGCTGTGTGTCCTGCGGCTGAACTAATCTTTTCTATGCCCTAGATTGTTTTTAGCCTTGCTTGCTTATTACTGAAAGATTTACTTTCTAGGACTCCTTTTAATTCCATTTGCTACTACACTGCCTTTTCTCTTAAATGTAGTTTTTTTGTAGTGTCCTTTAAAGATTCCTGGCCTTTTCTAACCTGAGACAAATTTATAGCAGCCTAATCATTAATATAATAACCTAATATAGTAGCCTAATCATATAGTTTTCCTAATCATTAATGATCTTCCCAGCAGGATATGTTCTTTGTCTTCTTCCTAACATGATTCAGGACACATTCCGATTTAAAGTGCCCTTACGCTCTCACCTATTGCAGAAAAGCTGAGCACAGCCCTTTGCTGACGCCCAGCAGCTTGTGCTCCCTGCTGTGCCCCTCTGAATTTTTTTGGTTGATCGTCATTTCATGGAGAGCTCTATTGTCCCCCAGCCAGGGATACTGCAGCAATAGCAAACCAGGGCTTCTAGTTACTCCCGGATGCCTGCCTTCCTGCCCCCTCTGCATCTCCCCAGCTCTCACAGAGGAGGGGTTGCCAGTGGTGCCTTCTTCAGGCAGGGCACATCTGCAGCTTCCATTGAATACCCTCCTTTCCTTTGAAAGCCCTGCCTCTTTCTGGCGCGTGGGGTTTGCTCATTTCCGTGAGTGCTTTTGCAGGTGGTGGTGACATGGGAAGGAAAGGGACATACAGTGCTGGAGGTAAAGAGCCGCTCTGCTTCTGTTTACACCGTGTTTGTACAGCTGAGGTGGATACAAATCAGGGGCGGTTTTGCTGGAGAACTTTGCCAGGGATATAACTGACCGCCTGTTTGGGAGTCCCAGAGCAGCACGTTCAGTAACAGGAGATCGCTGCGCTGCCTGCCCTTGCCGTTGCTCTTGCGCATGCGGCAGTAAATACCTCCTCTGCACAGACACTCCTGGGATGGGAGTGCAAATACAAACTGAGATGGTGGCAGTTTGATGTCATTCGTGTACAGCTGCCCAGTGTTAGATGTACTGTGTAACACCAATGGTGCCCTGGGGCTGGGTGCAGCGTGGTCCTCGCTGGCATGTGGGTCAGGCAGCTGTGTTGGACAGACACACGGCATCCCAGCCTGTGCCCCAGAGTGCCTGCTGCCCTGCGTGCCACCGTGCGGTTTGGTTTGGCTCTTCAGTGGCAGGGCATTGAAGAGCTCTTGCTGGACTCTACCTATTTTAATTGCTGTGCCTTGTAGTTGTTACTGATTTGCAGTTTGTAATGTGCAGCAGAAAGGCTTCATGTAACTGGGCTGTTTGTCCCAGACAACCTACTGTTTTCTGTTAGTGCATTGATTTTCAAAGATGTGTTAGAGGGTGCTGTCAAATCGGGTTCTGTGTTCTAAACCAGAATTTTCCAATCTCTCTAATGCTTTTGGAAGCATTCAGAAAGCACCCTGTTTTACTGTAGTCACCATTTAGTTTAATATCAGATAGCTGGTTTTTTCTTTGGTTACATGGTTGAAAGGATTTGGAGGCTCGGCTGTCTCCGCGGGGGTGAGGCAGCTCTTCCAGCAGAGCAGAGCATGAGAGCCAAACTCCTTACAAAGCGGTCACGTGTGCCAGTGCATCCCAATCTCCCTCGTATCTCCTTGCAGCGAAGGGCAAAATTGCCAAGTGAAGGCTGTGATCCTGGCTTGCCAGCGTTTCTCACTTGAGCTGCTCACCTCAAGCTGTTTGGCGTGCCAGCGTACTGAACTTCTGTCACTAGAGCCTCCTCTTGATTTTACTTTGTCAAGCCTTCAAAATCCCACCTGAGGTTCTTCTTACAGCCAGAAATGACCATGACACAGAATAAGTGAGTTGAACAAGCCTATAGGGTAAGTCAGGGGTGAAGCTGGAATGAATACCCAAGAGATCTGCTTCCCAGTGCCAAGTATACTATCTCCTGTAAAAAACTGCAGACCGAGAGGTCACACTGGAATGTTAGAAAGAGTCATTTAGGATGCGGGTATGAAACACACAGAAGACAGAAAAATCCCTGCAGACCATATGGAATTGGAACATATGGAATTGGCTTTATAGTTAAATAACCTGCCAAAGATGGTGGCAGTAAAAGGAAACCCCTTCACCTTCTGAAGGTGTTGGAGTTGAGCATAATCATTCCTTTGGGGTGCTGCTCAGCTGAGAAGCAATTAGTGTCTGAATAAAGACCTAAGCAAGGGTGAGGTAAAGAACACGGCAATGCTGATGAGGTTTCAGCACACAGACATCATGGGCAAGGAGATCATGCTCTGGGAAAAGTCAGGTGATAGTCCCTATCCCATTGGTAGCCCGTTGAGTCAGCCCCTCCTTTCCCTGCTCTTTCATGCAGTACAGCAGCAGGCTGAGTCCCCATTGTTTTGCAAAGGGTTCTTCACCACTGGGTTGTCTCCCGCATCATTATGAAAAACAGTTTGGATAATTTTACATTTCATGTTAAATGCCCGCCTTTCATTCTAAGAGCACGCTTTCTCCAGTACAGCTGGAAATTTTGGTTCTGGTGGGTCATCTAACACATATGTTTGACAGTTAAATACAGTGAAATACCCTTTATTCCAGTCGAGACATGCTCAGCTGCAGTAACTTTCTACCATTACTTAACATAAGAGTGAGAAATAAAAGCTGTTTAAAGTCAAGTCAATTTGCAACAAACAACTGTTTCCTTGTAAAAGTAAAATAGTTTGATCCTCTGCGTTGCCAGATATCACAGATAATGTGTTGAATGTAGGGAAGAAGATCACTGTGATTACAAAACCCAGAAAAGCAAACTTATGAATTGCACTTGGAAACTGCTCTGGACCACTGACTTAACCAGATTAACCGTTTCTGACTGGATTTTCTTTAATGGAACATGTCAAAGCACCATCATGAGGGATCTTGCTTTGCCTTTAGCCAAGTCTAGTAACAAACAATGTACTGAAGGAGTCCCAAACCTAGCAGGGGCACAGGAACACAGGCTGCCCACAGCCCTCTTCCAACGGCATCCCCTGCTCCCATGATGGGTGTGTGCCGTGTGCTGTGTGGTTCAGTTTGTTGGGCAGTTTGTGGCAGCAGGACCTCTCTCAGCCTCCAATGTGAGATTGGAAAAAGGTTTTGTGGCTTCACTATTATCTTTCGTACTTTCACACCAACCTGAAAACTCTGGTGTCTACACTCAAAAAAGTGCTGTTCCTATCTTTCATCAGCTTACTGGGTGTGGACTAAAAATGCATGATTCCAGAGGACTCAGGAATTTGGGTATTGATGACTGTGTAGGATACTCTTTTTCAAGTAAAAGTGTGATACATTGCAACTTGGTTTACCTACCCACTGATAACAATTCCAATTTTTCTCTAGAAATAAATATTTTACAACTATGAATAATTCATAGGCACTTTTCATGGGAGTTAATCCAAGACCTTACAATAAAGATCATTGCAGCAAAGTGCCGTGCAAACAAAACCAAGGATGGCTCAGAACTCTGTTTGTTTATCTGACCATCAGAGGGAGTCAGGTCATTAATATAATTTAGATTAATGAATTGTTGATATCTATGAACATATCATAAATGGTTTCTTTGCTTAAGGGCTTTTTGGCTTTTTGCTTTCTTATGTGCCTCTTTTATCGCCATTAAGTTAAAAGAACAAAACCGCTACCAGCGGTGACTACAGACTACCACTCAAGGCTTCAGCATGCCTGTTCCATAATAAATAGAAACGGCTCAGGTGCTGGAAGTGTCGGTGTCACACTCAGTAGATCCCTTTACTGTTTCCAGCTCACTGGAGCTCTTAAGTAAGCGGCCTGTCAGTGTGCCACAAGATGTCTAATTGTGCATCCATGTCTCCATTCCTTGTCACTGGAACAGATGCAGAAGATCATAGCTGCACGTAGAGCTGCAATGTTATGGTTGGAAGCTAACCACAGAACCATTATGGAAGAACTGCTGGAGGAGAGAGCCTGCAAGATTCAAAGTAAGCCAAAGACAGCCCAATGGCTACAGAGCTGTTCCAGAGCAGGAATTCGTGCTCTAGATTGTGTGAGCTTGGATTGTCTTCTTCCAGAATAGATGATACAGAAAATCTGTGTTGGTCTAGTGCTTTCATGGGGGGTGGACCACCAGGTTCACATCAGGTTCACGCTAGGGAAGGAGGAGAGGTACGTGCAGCATGTACAGCATCTGACTTGGAACTGAGACTACCTGAGAGATCTTTGGGCCAAAGATAAGGCTTTCTCCATGGAACACTAAACCTAGAGTCCAAACTCCACCTCATTTCACACACAGACTGTTCTCAAGAGCCTTATCCTTGGGTGCTCAGGAGGCTGGAGCTCACTGAACGTCTCTGAATTTAGGTGCTTAAATGCCTACTACACTGCTTCTAAAAACAAGACTCATTGTTTTCAGTAGCTAAAGTCTGGCCATGCTGATAGACCAAAGCTAGTGCAAATCTGCCCCTCAGCACTGCTGTCTTTATTTTGTGTTACATTTTCCCGTGGGATTTGACGCTGCAGACAGAGCTGTTTCCTCCCTACCAGTTCAGTATCTAAATACATGTCTTTGTACATGCTTTAGCTGTCGTTTAACAGTTACCTGTACGGTCTCTCTCTTTTGCTTTACACATAAGTTTAAGGGTCTAATTTTTAAATAGCTTTATTGGGTTTTCCCACAACATTCCCTAAATCGAGCCATACTGCTTAGCTTTGCACTACGTTAATTAGAGACACGGTCTGGAGCATAATGTGAACTAAGAACAGTTTATTCCTCTCTCCTGTAGGCAGAGATGGTATCTAGCATACCATTTCTAAATCAACATACACAATTTTGCAAATAATAAAAGGCTCCTCTTCCCTGCTTGAGGATATCCTTGCCTTTCCATTTGTGTGGGTGTTCTCTGATGATAAAACTTGGCTGTGGGTTAGCAAGGGTCTGGTGGCCGGTTTGTGCTCCCTGGTCCAGGCGTGGCTATGAAATGCCCTCCTGTGCATGGAGAAGGCGCTGCAGCAGCTGCGGGCTAGTGCGCTGTAAGGAGAGCGCTAGAGCATGAGTGTTATTGCTGCTGTTATTGTGGCTAGTGAGCAATGGTCAGAAGGCAGAACCCCATGGGACTGAGGGTAAAGACACCAAAAATAGAGCGCCTGTATCCTAAAAAGCTAGGTGCTACTGCTGTGCTGAGTGACAGTTTGATGTCACTGGTTTGGAGATCAAACTTTATTCCACTTTGGTTATTAGACTTTTGGTTGTTACTAAGTCCAGGGTGAGTTGTCCTAGCAGTGAAACCTTTGATCGTGCAATATAAATGGAGGACTTTTCTGCCTTCAGACTCTGTCTGTCTCACTAACAGAATGAATCTCCCAGGTCATCTGCCACAGCTCCTGGAGAAGCACTGTCATCTACATTTTTGCATCCTGAGTTGCTGGCCCCCATCTCACTCTCCCCAAAGAACTTGCAACCCAAGCTTTTAAATATATCTAATTCAAAAATTTAAAAATCTTTGATTTGGGGATACTCACCCTGAGCTGGGTCAAAGTGACCCTTTTCAGATCAGAGCCCTGGGAGCCAGGAATTCTGTGCAGTTCTGAAAAATCAGAATCTGGTCACATAGATATAGAGATACCTGCAACCAGTGAAAGATGAGGAAATCCTGATCCTCAAAGGAATTCACCTAAGGTCGCAGGGCATATTACTATCAGTTTCCAACTCGGCCTCCATGCCCTAGAACTGCATCGTGAATTGCGCTTGGCTCACAGTGTCTGCACTCTCGGACCGTGGTTTGCTGGGCTTCACCTAGCAGTGTCATGTCTGTGCATCTTCCCCAGAACTGAATGCTGCTCACCATCTGGAAAAGGCACAATTAGAAGAGAATTTTGAAAAACTGCCGCTGTCACTCCAGGTTAGCAGTTTCATTGTTTCCCACTCCTGTAACGATGTGGTGGAGCAGCTGCCGGGGCAGCCCCAGCCCCCTCACCAGCTGCCAGCACACCAGGCTATTGCTTCTTACCAGCTATAGTACCCCTTGTCCTCTGCCTGTCCAAACTGGGATCCAGCAGCAAAGGTGCCCCCTCGGTCTTTTGCCTTCCCCTTGTCTGGTTCAGCAAGATACTGTCCGAAAGAGAAGAGAGGGCAAACCTAAAGGGATGAAAAGGCAGCTGGATAAAGCAAGGAAATGTCCTTTTGACCCTGCTGGTTGCTGGCCCAGCCCAAGGAGCACAGTTGAGCTCTTCCCTGCGTGGTGGGGAGGGCTCTGGCACCTGCGGTGGCTGTGAGCGTCACCTTGTCTGCACGGTACCTTCCGGCAGGGACCCCAAGGCTCAGGAATGGTGACCTCTCCCTGCCTGGCCCTGTGCCTGTGCTTTAAACTCTTCCCTGCTGCCCGAGTGTGGGGGAGCTGGTCCCACGTTGTAGAGACATCTCCGCTCCCGCTGGAGAGCAATGCAGTCACTGATGAGGGATGTCCCAGGGCTGGCCCTGCTGTGCAGTCAGGCTGTGGCCAGCCAGGGTCAGCCCACCACATCGTGTGTCCCCCATTCCGCTATTTAACACCAAGCTCATCTTGGCTTTTTCAGTCCTGCTGATAACTCCATACTGTTTGCACTCTCTAGATGAAGAATTCCCAAGAAGTGGAGAGCAGAAGCATGCCCCTGGCGTTCACACTAAGTTTGAAAAATCTCGTGTGAACAAGTAAAGGTGCTGCAGCAAATAATGCAAGCTTTGTTTGATTTCATAGGCAGACATTAATTACAGTTTTTAAAAGCCCTGACTAGCACATACTGTTGCACGCAGCAACTGTCACTGCCTTCCTCATGCTGCTGTGACAGCTCAAGGCATGTCAGCAGTTTTGCAGTAAGCACTGATGTAATGTTACAGCCAAGAAATGACATACGTGAAAGATAAGAATATCAGTTCCACAGCAACTGTGTGTTTACAGGTGTTGTATAGAGAGAGTTAACAGGAATGCCTTTGATCGTAACAGAAATAGGACTGCTTAAAATAATGTTGTTTCTGTGTGTAACTCTGAGATGAACCGACAGTCATTTGAAGTCCACACCGCTAACTCATTGTTGCTTGTCACCATGTTAGAAGCCTAGAAAGGTGAAGGAGGCAGGGATGGGATATCTGCCACCTCATTCAGACTCTAGGGACCACGCAAATAATCTCTTTCATGCCTCTGTTACAAACGCCAGCTTCTTAAGGAAGAGCATGGTTGTATCTCATCCAGCCGAAGGTGCTGGGGTGATTCAGCATCAAAGACATTTCATGAACTAGTGCCAGCCAGCGTGTCGTGGTTTAACCCCAGCCAGCAACCAAGCCCCACACAACCGTTTGCTCAGTACCCCCCAGTGGGATGGGAGAGAGAGCCGGAAGAGTAAAAGTGAGAAAACTGGTGGGCTGAGATAAAGACAGTTTAATACGTAAAGTAGAAGCCGCACACGCAAGCAAAGCAAAACAAGGAATCCATTCGCTACTTCCCATCGGCAGGCAGGCGCTCAGCCATCTCCACGAAAGCAGGGCTCCGTCATGCGTAATGGTTACTAATGGTTACTCGGGAGGACAAATGCCATAATGCCAAACGTCTCCCCCTGCTTCTTCCCCCAGCTTATATACTCAGCATGACGTTCAATGGTATGGAATATTCCTTTGGCCAGTTCAGGTCACCTGTCCTGGCTGTGTGCCCTCCCAATTTCTTGTGCCCCTCCAGCCTTCTTGCTGACAGGGCCTGAAAAACTGACAGGTCCTTGACTTGGTATAAACATTACCTAGGAACACCTGAAACCATCAGCATGTTGTCAACACGGTTCTCACACCACATCCAGAACACAAGCCTGCACCAGCCACTAAGAAAATTAACTCTGTCCCAGCTGAAACCAGGACACAGTGCCGGCCAGCTGCAGGCATTACAGGGATTTGAGATTCCCTGAGGCACTGGATTATCAAAACACTGGGTGTTCCAGTGGCCTTCTGTAACAACACACCACCTTGCAGGGATTTCTAAGCCTTGTTCAGCTCCCCTGGTGGTTTCTCAGCGCAGATTGACTTGTATGAGTGTAAGAGGGGCGATAGCATGGCTGGTGTGTTCATTGGTGTGTCTCCCCTCCAGGACCAGACAGACACCCTCACCCTTCAGAACCAACCTCCTAAGGCCAAAGCAGAGCGATCTGAAGAGGCTCTGAAGGAAAAAAAAAGGAACAACTGCAGGTAAATGGCAACTGTAACTCTACAGTCACCAAGATCCATCACTAAGTATGACTCACATCACACGATTCAGTGGATAGCAATAGGATCCCGCCCCAGATCTTGAACTTTGAGGGGGAGTCAGAAATCTTAGTCTAGGGCCATCATTTTCTGATTTTATTTCTTTTTCTTTATTCTTTCATCCAGCATTTGTAGCTCTGTTTCCAAAACATTTTGTTAACTCCATCTAGTATGACCTTACTGCTGTCTATTCTTCTTTCCTTTCTTCCTCTCTTTTTTCTTAATTTTTTTTCACATTTAGATTTCTTTTTTTTTTTTTTTTTGTACCTTCTGAACCAAGTTCTTTGGTATCCCTGCGTTCTTTCATTTTTTCCTGAACTTGCAGGGAACAGCCCTGTCGTATGAAGTATATATTCAATTGTTGTCTGCTGGGGATGTGCTGTTTTTTACAGTGTGTAAGTAAACACACGCTGCAGTTATCTATCTGAAATGAAACAGCCCTGAAATGACCCCCAAAAAGTTTTCTTTTAACTCAGGGCATTTCATCTGGTTCACAGCACAACCCCATGGGCAGTTGTATCAACATGATCAAGGGGACAGAATGAGAACAGTGGGGTAAGCAAGGGGCTCAGTGAGTTTTTAGGTGAGAAAACTCCTTACGAAAGGAGTGCAAATCTCTGAAACAGGCCTGGCCATGGGAAACAAATAGCAACAGTCCCTTTCACCCTCTGCCACAGCATTTAATTTACGTGAAAGGACAAATTCTGCTGTGCCACGGTGATGTTAATGGCAAGTACCAGCAGGCAGTTCACTGGAGTGAGTTACACCGGCAGAGTCCAAAGAGTTTAACTCAGCAACACTATTTCATCAGTCTAATTCAGAGAGCATCCTTGGCCCGTGAGTTGAACCCGAATACCCCCTACATCTGAAGTTCTTGAGCAGAGGAGGAACTTCTTCCCAGCAGATCTGATCTCTGTTAACAGGCGCTGTGGTGCAGGGGTGCAGGCAAGGCACAACACTCATTTTCACCTCCGGCCCCCTCATCTGCTTTCCTTAGCTTTATGTTGGTACTTGTCCCAAGCCAAAATACCTGCACAAGCATGAAGCACCTCATGCTCTTCCCACGCTACGAGCAGGAATGAAGTTGCTGGACAACCTGGCATCCCATCTTTCTAGCCATGAGGCTGTCCAGTCAGAGGGGTGGTCTAGGAGAGAATATCAGGGTTCAGATGGGCTGTGGAGGCCCACGTCCAGGTGGTGTTCACATCACTGGGACTCCTAAACCACTGGGTGCATTGAGGAAAATGTACCTTACGGCTGAAGATGCATTTATGGCTTACAGATACCCTAATTGCTGGTATATTTGCTCGATTGTACGAGCTCCATATCTGCACATAGAAAATGATTTGAAGAACTTAAAACGTGTTCTGGAAATGAAGAACCAGCAGATTGGCTGGCAGGAAAAGATGATCATGGAGCTAGAAACAAATGTGAGTTGTCATTTTCCCTCCAGAGGAGGCATCACAGAAGTAATAAAGTAAAAGTTTGGTTACAGCAGATGAACTTAAAAGAGGTGAGAAAACACAAGAGGCTGGGGCGAGACACAAAGAAGTTCATAAATGCCCACATAGCGTGGTGTTCCACTGTCAGCCTACAGAGTTGCTTCTAATATACCACGTCTCAGATTTTCACTCAGAAATTGGGATCTTTTCCCATCCCTTCACCCACCCATGACACCCTTGCTTTCTCCCACACATCCATCGATCCGTGTTACTTCTCCATGCAATACCTGCTCAGCCTATGATGTTAGACAGTGACGCAAGTGGTGTAGGAAGAATGGAGGAAGGGGAACTTTGTGGTAGTCCAGGGCTTCATCTTGTACACCAGCCTGCACCGTACGTCCCTGCGGGAGTCAGGTAGCCATTCAGGGCTGGAGAGGGCAACTGGAGGAAGGCTGAGCCATGTGTGTCTTGCTGCTGCTTGTGCAGGCATTTAGGGCGCTCCCAGCTGCAAGTATGAATTAGCAATGTTCAGCAAGCAGTCCCTAGCAAGGCTTGTGCTAGGAAAGATCTCTCTAACCCTAAAGTAATGCTTTGCTGCAGCCTATGCTGTTTTCTCATTCTTTGTGTGTGGGGGTCCATATCAAAGAACTCCCCAGTTCACCACCAATTACACTTTTTGTTGGAAAGGGGATTCATTTTGTAAGGCATAACCTACAGTGACAGCACATGCATAGTGTGGGGGCAGGATGAGGCAACACCACAGCTGGTTCAGCACAGCATTCAGCAAGATTTGTTTCCGTTTACGGGGAAATTTGAGAACTCTGGTGATTATTTTGCTGAACAGATGCTTGAGTAGAGAAAAGTGCCTGTTTACAACTGCGGCTTGTTAACTGTGCTCCTTCCAGCATGCCGCTCCTGGAGCTAAGCCAGCTTCTGGAAACGCGCATCGTAGTGTTAGACTGGAAAAAACCCCACCCAAACAACAGCTTAAATAGTTCCTGGTCATTTAGCTGCTTTTGCTAATCAGCCAGATACGAGCACACAGTCCTGCTCCTGCCCTTTATGGCAGTCAAACACTGAATTTACTGTGGTCCAAAGGCACAACAGCATTCTGTTGAAAGATCTACCGCCATAAGTGCCAGAACATCTACAGGGCATCTCCACATGCTCTGAAAGATGGAGTGCCTCATGAGGGAGGAGGAGGGCATTTCAAACACAGGGTCAGGCTTGGCTCCTCGTCTGCTGAAAGGGCGGCTGGAAATGCAGGTGGCAGGAGAGGAGTGGTATAGGGTGAGGATTGCAGCAGAGAGGGAAGGAGATGCAGAGATCTTCTCCCACACTTCATGCTGTGATAGCTACTACTTGCTAAAACTATTAGGGAAGCAGGTGCCCATGACAGTGATTCCTCTCTCAGAGCATTTCAAAACAGGGCCAGAGCCCTTGTCCTGCTCCAGCATAGCATACGGGGTTAGGCCAGAATGTCTGAGAATCGGGAGTATCCCTTATGGTTACATGCATGGACTGGAAGCCACTGCATAAACCTGATGCCTCTGCTGTAAGATGTGAGTTATTGCTAACTCCAATGCACAATATTTTGGTTCTTTATAGAAGATCGGGACATTCAATAACCAAGCTCACACAGAGATAAGGGTACCCTGTGGTATCTTGTTTTCTTCCAAGTGTTGAATTCAGCAAAATTCAAACTGCTGGAAAACTAAGAACTAAGGTGATTAAGTATGCCAAATTCAAAACTGGGAAAAACAGGGCATCTGAGGCTGTGGTACCTGCCTATAAACATCTTACTGATGTTTTAATACGCTGCTATCGACATCCTCAAACTCTGTCCTCGACCTGCCCTGAGTAAAAGCTACCTACAGTTGGGATAGGATTCACTTCACTTAATTGTAGCTTATAGTTAAATGTCTAGTTTAAGCCTGTCATTTAAGCCAACACTGTCAGCAGTGGGGAGGAGTGTCTCCAAAGCGCAGACCACCTCATGTGAGTGCAGCACCAGGCTAAGGCTGCTGCTGGGTGTAATCCGCCCTGTTGGGTAACGCTTTGCTCCCCGTAACTGGGGAATCACAGTCCTAGAGGATTTGTGTCCGGTGAGGTTAGTTGAGCTGGATGATGCACATCATACCGCCTTGCACTCCTCCTTCGTTGCTAGACTGACCACTCACACCACAGTGCCCTTTCCATACTGGGCATCCCC
Source organism: Falco naumanni (assembly GCF_017639655.2). NCBI lineage: Eukaryota > Metazoa > Chordata > Aves > Falconiformes > Falconidae > Falco > Falco naumanni. The sequence goes on along the minus strand of NC_054057.1, from coordinate 184,104 downwards.
ATGGTCCCCAAGTGCCACTAGCTCCCTGTCCAAGAACAACGGCTGGTCCTGCTGGCTCCTGGGGGATAAAAGTTGTGGGGGCACCACCGAGGAAGATGTTTTATTTGTGCTGGACAAGACCAAGACCCTCCTGCTCCTCCATTAGAAGTAAGGGATAGTTCAGCTCTGCCCCTACTCAAGGCTCTGCTGATGACCCCACTTCACCAGCATGATGTGGTGTGAGTCAGACCTCTAAGCGTCAGCTGCAGTCAAGATGACCGTCTCCATATATTCTCAAATTTTAGAAGTTGGTCTAGGGACAAATGAGATAAAGAACAAATTGTCTTGGATCAAGTGTTGGGCTTCCTTCAGACTTAACCAACCTTCCTTTGTTGCAGGCCAAAAAAATTAGAAAACTGGTAGAAGAAATCACCATGCTGCAACAGCGGAATGAAGAACTCAGAGCCAGGATTGAGCTAAATACTGTCATCATAAGGTTTGTGCTGATATTTGCAACCTATGTGAGCTTGAAAGGAGACTGCAGATCTTACTTGCCCGAGGCTGACACTTATTGCAGAAGGGGAAAAGCTTGTTTCCTCCTGAAAGTGTATTGGTGTCCTGATCTGCTTGTTTTGTTAAAAAATCCTTTTAATATCGGGATTTGCCTACTTTATCATAAGGAAGGCCGCATGTCTGTCTGCGTATGTCCATGATTTTGACATGCTGCTGAGGGCCAAGTTGCCAGTGGCTTCTGATCTCAGTGTCAGTGCCCTGAGACCCGTTAGTCAGTGGGTAACAAGGATGGGAAATGGGGCAAGTTCAGGAGAGACATCCTAACGATGCCCCTGTCACCCAGGCGGGGTTATTCTTTGGTGGGGTTTTTTTCATCTGCACTGTCTGTTAGCGCCCTTGTCACAACTTGAGAAAGGTGACAAGGTTCCTTGTGTTAGGCAGTATAGAAATAGAGAAGGGTAGGATGGTCCCTGCCCCGGAGAGTTTATAATCTGCTGTCAGGCAAAGGACCACAGCTGGAGCCAGGCAGCAGGGGTACCAGGGGAGATGCTAGAGCTGAACTTGTCCCAGCACACCCGCTGCCTAGCTGATGTTGCCAGAGATTATGCCATTGGCCTAAAATGCAATTTAATGTTTAGCTGTCTTTTTAAAGCTTCAGCATCTCATCTCTGATTTAATTTTAGTTTTTGTCTTTCTGGTGTCTCCGGGATTAATGGCTTATTGTCTCCTGCGTGTAGATATTTTCAAAAGGCAGCATTGTTTGTACTAAGATGTAGATTGGGGTGAGGATTCTGTTTCCTGTCACCTGAGTGTAAATGCCTGTAACACACTTGTCACTGTCTGAGGTGGGTGTCTACAGCCTTTCTGTGCTTGGGGAGGGAAAACCAGGAATTTGTAAGGCCTGGTTCACCAGACCAGTTTGAGACACCTGCTTTTGGGCTGGATGAATTGCGCCCTGGAAGGGGCAGTCTCTCTCTCCACACCTGTGACAGCAGCCAGGGTGCCTGATTCAGTGCCTGGCATCTCTGCGTCGCAGCTACCTGTTCCTGGCTGCGTCCTGCCAGCGTCCAGCTGCGGCACTTTGCTTCTTGCTTGTAACTATGCAAGCACTGGTTTTAGAGAACATCTTTTGGGAGAAATTCTGAATTTGGTGTCAGCCTAGAAAGTCAGCTTGGAGGACAGTTATTTTCAACTGTTACAGTTTGGGGACAGCTCTAGGGACAGTGTCAGGCAGGGTTTTAAAGTCAGAGTCGTTACAACATGCAGTTTCCTGGCAGCAGTAGCCACCGCGACTGCTTATTTCTGTTGTACTGGCACTGCCTGGGAAGAGGCATGAACAAGCTTAGGGAGCTGTCCTTGCTGGGGAACGGTGCAGGTTAGGGCTTTTCCTGCTGATTCGGATTTGCAATTTGGGTGCCCAGGCGGCTGTGGCAGACCAGCAGCAGCAGGAGGAGGGAGGGCAGCAGCAGGGCTGGGAGCCAGAGCAAAGGGAGCCTTTGCAGCACGGTCAGGAGGGGGGTCCCAGAGGCAGCGGCGGGCTGAGGGATGCACCACAGAGGTATCTGCAATCACAGCCAAGGGCAGGTGCAGAGGAAGGGAGATGAGCCTCGCAGGTGGGTCATGCACCAGCTTTGGACACAGGAGCTCCACAGAGCCTCTGCTTGGACTTCCCCAAGCACTGGAATAAATCATCTGATTTCCCAGCATCTGAGATTCTCCCTCCAAATCTGTCATCGTGTTTTTGGTCCTTTGGCCTAAGGATGTTTGAGGAATGGTAGTTTCCAGCACCCTAGAAACGAAGAGGACCAGGAGGGTGTCTGGTCTCTGTCAGCATAGCCCAGGCACCTGCTGACCTGAGCCGTTTAGGCTTTAACGTGAGTTGAGGGCATGACTCAAGCACCTTCCCCTGCTTCTTATCACGTCGGTGTGCCCTTGCAGCCCTGCGTGCCCCTGCGACAAGCCTGTTCCTAATACCCAGATGAGCTTTACCAGCCAGTCACACACTAACAGCTACACAAAGGCAGGGAAGGCATGTGTGCTTTTTTGTCTTTTGTTCTCCCGTCAGTGAATGCTGGCTGGAAAAGGATCTAGTAGGGCTTTGTGTATAACTTTTATGGCCTGTCTTGTTAGACACTGCAGAAGAAGAAGTAACTGCCTGTGTGACAAGGCTTTTTCTATGGAGTTATTTCTTTAGGGTGAGCTCCCATGTGGAATTTCTCGTGCCTCTTAGACCATGAGTTCGTGCCACAGCTGGTTCCCCAATGGGACTGTGAATAGGATGTTCATCCTCTACCAGGTAAGCAGCTTTCTGAAAACTTCTGCCAGCTTGTGTCTTTCAGTCCTTCTACTCTGCTAGCCACTGCTTCATGGCTGAAAACTTTCAGGGAGTGTAGAACAGGCATACTCTTGATCACCTGAGCTCCATTTCCATAGGAACTGAGGCTAAAAAAGCAGACGTTCTTATAAAATGATTTTTAAACAAAATCAGAAATGCCAGCCCCATCATTTCAGAGACTTTTGATGACACAAAGAGAGTGGACCAACAGTCTGTGACATCTTCCTTGGGCGTCAGCCTATAGCCAGAAAAGGAGTTGTCCAGAATTTCATGTGTGCATCCAAAATCCATACCCAGCTGCTGCTGAACCCTGGAAATACTTAGTGGGGGAGGATAGGCGCCTCCCTCTTTATTTCTGTAAAATCCTACATTTCCTCTAAAACAGGTTAGGTACATGCCCAGAGCTGCCCCAGGCTGATCACATCAGGACCTGGCTCCTGCCCAAGTGTAATGGGGCTGCAGAAGCCAGATGTTCCTGCGTGCATCCTCCAGCAGGTGGTGGTGCCAGCACATGCCCAAAACACATCTCGATCCGTCCCCACAGTCCGCCTGCACCACCCCATTTCTTTTTAAAGCAGTCACTTGGTTAGATAAGACAGACTCACGGAGGTTGTGGTGCCCATAGGAGATTTCCATGCCCTTCTTCCCAAAACACCATCAGGTTTTAGGGCATTCTGGGGAAAACATCTCCCTGGTCCTCACTGGTGACGTTTCTCTGGTGCTGCAGTCAGGAACAGAGGGTTTGTTAGGACCAAGGAAGGAGGAGCTGCAGAAGGACCCATAGCCTCAATGACAGAGGAGAGGGAAGGCCTCGAAGCTGAGCTGCATCCCACATCAGGACATCAGCTAAAAATGCACAGAGAGCGCATACTCCTTTCCCTTTCTGTGCAGGAGCAGCTAGTTGGAAAAGTCAGGGATGCAGCTGCTCTCTCTCACCTCTTTGCTCTTGCTCTGCCACTCCACAAATGCTCTTCGGCTCACGGCACAGCTTTGGTGGCAGGGTTGAGAAAGAAGGGTGAGAGTCACAGCTGTCCACAGAGTTGGGACTTTGGCTTTTCATCCTCAGTCAGACAGAAGAGGGCCTCACACTCAGGACTGTCCCCCTCTGGGGACTGCTCTAGCTGCTGTGCTGCTTTGGAGAAAAAAATGAGGCAGCATTGCAAGCACCTCTGGGTTGTGAAATGCCACAGGGCAAAGGTGGCTGGAGCCAGGCATTGAAGCTGGGGAGAAAGCAGGATTTAAGGAGCCCACCTGCACTTTGTGCTGCTTAGTGGTCACCTGCAGAGGTGCCATTGCTGTGGCAGACCACGTTGGTTGGATCTCTGAAGCCCCTTGTCTTCTTGGTGCAGAAACAGAAGCCCTGGCCAAGGAGCGGCACGTGCAGGGGGCACAAGTGCCCACTGACCCAGGCCCCTGCTGGGTCAAAAGCCCATCTAAGCTTTGGCAGCTGGGCTGCCTCGGAGGGGTGTGGAGCAAAGACACAGGCACAGCCAGAGGCGCAGTCAGGCATGGGGGGCAGCTGTGACTTGTGGAGATCCCTCTTTAGCCCAGCAGTGAAGAGAACCGGGGACATCTGTGCCCCAGCTGGGGCAAGCTCAGTTGCAGCCCTGAGGGCAGGTGGATGGGATGGGACTGAGGTGCTCGGGGTCCTGCCTGGCCATGCCTCTTGTGTAGTGCTGGCTGCGTTAATGCCACCATGTTGTCCTCTCTCCAGGCCATTGTCAGAGGAGAATGCGAATCTTCAAGAATACATTGAGAAAGAAATGGAGGAGATGTAGCAGCTGAGCAGGACTAACCAAGAGCTCCTCTGGAAGCTGCAGGAGGGAGATGCCATGAGCCCTGTGAAGATCTCATCCACATCGTCCGCTTCTTTTTATTGCTGCTCATCAGGGAATGCCTCTCCAGCAAAAGTCAGAACCTTGCGGCAATGATTCAGCACCTGGGCGCCGAAGGTTCCCTGCCCTTTGTGCCAGTGTGCTAAATGTTTCCACCCAAGGAAGCATTACCATCAACGGGCACCCAGGGCTCACGGCTGCAAGCATGCACAGTAGCTGCACAGCTTTACACTAGGCAGGGTCCTCTTACTGTCCCCGTATAGGAGCTCTGGGTTCTGACATGTTCATGAGGGTAGCAAAAAAGATAGCAAAAAGCTAGGACAGCAGATAGCAAAACCTTTAGTTTGTTGTGTTAGCATTGTAACTATGGTTAGAGCCCAAAGTTGGAAAATACTATATTAATGGTTCACCAGAATGAACTTTTGCTGCAGTATTTCAGGTTGGTTACAAATACAGTTCAAGTTGTGAATACCTCTGTGTGTCTGTGTTTACATGCATGTACGTATTGTACCTTTATACCTATATATAGACGCACACACATATATATGTAGTTGAAGATGTTCTGAATAGCATTTTTTATATTATTGGATACTACTAAGTGCTGATATATTTTCATTACAGTTTTCTAACGCGTGCCTAAGACTTGTATCTAAACAAAATACATTTCTGTTTTAGCCTCCCAGGAATATTTGTACCCAACCTAGAAGAAAGTTACACAGAAGTAGAAGCGCCTTCCAAATGACCACCAAGTGGTACTCTATGTAACATGAACACCAGCGACTTTGAAATTCTGAGACAGTACTGCCTTGGAAACCATCACCTTTGCATTGAACACCAGATAACATATACATAATATTCACTGCTTTTTTAACTCTTTGCATCACTATTGTAAGTGGAGATAGGCTAGAGATGAGAAAAACCTGAGGGGTTTGGAAAGTTTGATAGAGGTTACTTGTTCATGTGTTTCAGTTTTAGTGTCTAAATCCTAGATAGATCTTACCTTCATTTACTTAGTCCTGGTTTGGATTGAAATCTCTGGTTGTGGGTTCCTGACCATGCTGATTTATTTCAAGTCTTGTAAGCAAAGAGAAAATACATGGTTCATCCTTGACCTTTGCGGGCCAAGAGGTTTCCCGTATTAGATGAGGTACCGGGCACCCGCTAGGGCTCCAGCCGCCTCCTGTCTGAAACACCAAATGATGGAGCACGGTGGACTATATGGGAGCAATGAGGTCAGAATTTCTTTCCTTCCACATACAGATATTATCTGACATTGCTAAAGCTTCCCCAAAGTTACAGAGCACTTTGAAGATTCATGGAAAAGAGGAGCTAAACTGCCTTTAACCGTCCTGCCTAGAGGCAAAAAAAATTCATCCAGGCTTGAGGTGACCCCCACTCGAGGGGGTGGGGAGCCCAAGGAGTGGCTGGGCTGGGGCAGGCTGCAAGACACTCATGGGCACTGCTAGGAAGAAACAAAAAAAGAAATCGCCTAATGTATTAAAAAAAAAAAAAAAAGTAGCGCTGTGGAATGCTTTTCTATTGAGCTTGGGGCAAAGAGCCTGCATGCATTCCTGCTCGAGAACCGGGGCAAAGTAGGCAGGAGATGGTACATGCAGCAAATCCCTGGGGTGCGGGAGCGCTGCAGGGAGTGCGGCTCTCCTACCCGGGTGTGCGGTGGCACCGGCATACCCTGCGTGAGCAGAGGTGGGATTGCACAGCCTTGCCTTACCGCCCGGATGGGAGCTGTGCTTTAGCTTTCCTGGGAAGCACTCAGGATTCACAGACTGCAGCTGAGATACAGCTTCAATCACAGTCAGAGCGCCTGTGGCCTGTTCCACAGTGTTAAAAAAAAAGGTAATTTTTTTCCCCTCCTTTTTAGAGGAATTTATTTTTGTGTCAGCTTTTGCATGATAGTATGATACTGAGTAAACTGGGCATCTTGTTAGATCATGCCACACCAGCTACTACTGTTCTACTGTTGAAATCCGTTACCAGATTTTAGTGTGTCCAGCAAGTACAACTTCAAAGCAATACAGATACCTAGCACACACATGCACGCAAAGTCCCTTCTTGCCAAGTACAATTTTAATCACTTTCATACTTGCTGCTTGCACAGACATCAGCAATACCTACTGCATTGTCACATTTTGTCTTGCCAATACTCACACCATGAGATCACAGGATCATAGAATGGTTTGGGTTGGAAGGGACCTTTAAATATAATCTAGTCCAAACACCCTGCCATGGGCAAGGACATTGTCAACTAGGTGAGGTTGCTCAAAGCCCTGCCCAGCCTGGTCTTGAACCCTTCCAGTGATGCGGCATCTACAGCTTCTCTGGGCAACCTGTTCCAGTATCTCATCACCCTCGTTGTAAGGAATTTCTTCCTCACGGCCAAGCAAAACCTACCGTCTTTTAGTTTAGAACCATTGCCCCTCGTCCTGTCACTACAGGCCCTGGTAAAAGGTCTCTCTGTCTTTCTTATAGGCCTGCTTTAAGTATTACAGGCAGTGATAATGTCTCTCCGGAGCCTTCTCTTCCCCAGGCTGAACAATCCCAACTCCCTCAGTCGTTCTCCGTAGGAGAGGTGTTCCGTCCCTCTGATCATTTCTGTGGCCCTCTTCTGGACCTGCTCCAAGAGCTCCATCCAGGTCTTCCCTGTGCTGAGGACTCCAGAGCTGCCAGCAGTACTCCTCGTGTGGCCTCAGCAGAGCGGAGGGGCAGAGTCACCTCCCTCGACCTGCTGGCCACATTTCTTTTGATGCAGCCCAGGATAGGGTTGGGCATCTGGGCTGTGAGCACGCACTGAGCACTACAGAGGCATCTGGGCAGGCCGGGCCGATGGGCCAAGGCCAGCGGTACGAGGTTCAACAAGGCTCGGCGCTGGGTCCTGCCCGTGGGGCACACCAGCCCCCCGCAGCGCTGCGGGCTGGGGCAGGGGGCTGGGAAGGGCCTGGGGGGAAGGGGCCTGGGGGGTCTGGGTGACAGCTGGGCATGAGCCAGGTGTGTGTCCAGGTGGGCATGGGGGGAGCGTCGGGAAAATGTTAAACCTTGTGGGTTGAGATAAGAACAATAATTGAAATAAAATACAATAATAATAACGATTGTAATGAAAAAGAGAAGGGAGTAAAACCCAAAGGGGAAAGAACCCAAGTGATGCACAGTACAGTTGCTCACCACCCGCTGACCTATGCCCAGCCAGTCCCCCAGCAGTGAACCCCCCGGTTTCTATACTGAGCATGATGGGGTGGTTCGGTGGTTCTGTGGTGTGGGATATCCCTTTGCTCTGCTCCCTCCCAGCTTCTTGTGCACCTCCTTGCTGGCAAAGCGTGGGAAACTTGAAAAGTCCATGGTTTAGAGTAAGCACTACTTAGCAACAACTACAACATCAGCATGTTATCAGCATTATTCTCCTACTAAATCCAGAACACGGCACTGTACCAGCTACTAAGAAGAAAATTAACTGTATCCCAAACAAAACCAGGACAAAACCTTACTTCCCTCCATTGAATTTCTCTTCCTGAAAGCATCATCTTCTGTTTCTGTGTGCTTACTGCTAAATGATACTGAAAACAGTTCTGTACTAAAAAAGGAAACTGTTTGTAAGAGTTCAGATGTTCAGAAGAAACAGACTTTGTTTTCATGATAAAAGCTTTATGCTTTTTCAGTCAATAAGCTCTGGCAATATCTTACAGCAATACTCAAAAACCTTACTGAGACACTGGCACTCGTACTGAAAGCAATCGGGGTCAAAGAAGAGACATGGACAAAACGGGACAAACTGGTATCACTTCCACATGTGGTCCAGGCTTTCCCAAGAAGCATTAGCAGCCTCTTAACTAGTGACAGTGAGTCCTGATGTGGTTTTCGTGAGTTACCGCCTCAGTTATTTCCTTTTTCCCTAACCTACAGCGTGTAATTTTTTATTCTGGATGGAAAGAGGTTTTCCAAGGCAGAAATTTTGCTCATTGAAAGAAGTTGCATTTTATGAACCTCCCATCAGAGTGGATCTTCAGAGATGACATGTGGCAGTAAAAGTCAGCAGTAGCAAGGCTTTTCACTCTCTTTAAAAAAAAAATAATAAAAAAATATCTTTTTACAAAGACCCAAGCACAGCCCATCTTCCAAAAGCTGATGAAATCGCTGCTCTTTGGGCTCTCACTTGTAGCAGTCGAGGTACCACAAACGTGCTCCTCTGCACGCTTCAGTACAGCCAGAAGCGCTGGCGAATCTGCCTGTCCTTTCTGGTAGCCTTATGCATTGCAGCACTGGGGATTTGATTAGTATTTTTTCCCCACCCAGAAGTAGAACACAATGGAGGATCTCTTCCCTCACTGATTTTCTATCATAAATGAAACTTTAAAAGACATTCCAAATCATAAAGTTTACAAAGTGACTTGCATTGTTTAAACTGCAACTGCCCAATAGCTGAAGCACATAATTTATTAGATGTCTCTAAGCAGTTAGGGATTTGTTCTCAATGTTGAAACAGAGCAAGCTCTTAAAAAGATTAGTCAGGATCGGTTTGGTACAATGCTCTGGGTGATGCTCTGTGTTGAGATAAGATGAAAAACTTTGTGTTGAGATAAGATAAATGACAAATGACGGGCATGGCCTGTTCCGTTCCACACGGTGTTAAAGTTAAGGAATGTAGTCTGAATAATTAGAAAAGGTTCCACTGACCATGTTAAAGGAATGTACTCTGAATAATTAGAAAAGATAAGGTGGGCACCTGAAGGACACAAGGAGACCCTGAGTCAAGAGATCGTTGAACAACGAAAATTGAAAGGTTTACTCCACCTAGATCCCACCTATTATGAATAGAATAATTAGATGTCGAAATCAAATGAGTATGTATGTAAAGATGTTGTAACCTCTCATGAAAACTGTATAAATTACCTGACTTTTCACTGAAAACTTTGGGGTTAGTTTGTCCGGTGCGAACGGGCTAGCTCCCCAATGTTGCACAAAATAAATACCTTTGCTGCTTAAAGACAAAATTTGTCTCTGAGCCGTTACTCTGTGCCATTTTGGCATCAATGTTTAAAAAGATGCAACTGAATGTTATGGGATTTTCCCCGATATTTTGAAGGAGTGCTCTGAAGTACTTTGTTTGTCTCCTTCTTGCAATGGGTCGTTTCCCTGGCAGATCAGTAGCATCTCTCTTGGGCAGCACAGCTGGCCAGATGTCACTCCTAATTATGTAACCAAAAAAAAATACCCTAGTCAAATTATAACTGTGTATTTTGGAGATGGATAATTTAACAGTACCAGTTCACAGCTATGCAAGTTCGATTAATGCAAAACAAAAATCAAACGCTTCCACACTGTAAGTATTTTTATTGGATGCACATAAACATACCCACACCTTTTTAGTAGAAAGTGAATTACTGAGATTTGTTCTTTATTTTTCATTTTGCTCTTTGAAGTTTTACACTTTTGGCTTTATTGACCAAGCGAGCAAGACGTGCAGCAGCAGCACAAGGGCTGTGGCTGTTGCGGTGGATCCGTAAGCCTGGATTCTGATGATGGTACAGCCTCGTCCTGCGGCCTCGTGGGGTTATCTCCCTGAGCGGTGCTGCAAGGGCGGTGCTGTGGTTGAACCCGGCAAGCAGCTAAATACCACACAGGTGGCACTTTGGCTCATTTTGTCCTGCCCCACGCCCCCCCCCCCCCCCCCCAGCGGGTTGGGGGATAGAACTGGGGTGGTGGTGGCAGGGTGTCGCTGGTGTCAGATCTGTGTGTTGAGATAAAGACAGTTTAATAGGCCAGAAAAGGAAGTGGAATAAGAAAAGGATTAGAGTATACAAGTGATGCACAACGCGGTTGCTCACCTCCCACTAACTGCTGCCCAGCCGGCTCCCGAGCAGTGCCCCCTGGCCAGCTTTCCCCCGCTTTATACACTGAGCATGAAATAAGGTATGGCACAGCCCTTTGGCCAGTGGGTCAGCTGTCCCGGCCGTGTCCCCTCCCAGCCTCTGGTGCCCCCAGCCCTCTCGCTGGTGCGAGAAGCTGCAGCCCCCGGCGCTGCCGGGCAGCACACACCGACTGCAACGGCGTTACCAGCCTGGGGCTCATCCCACAGCAAATCACAGGGCTGTGCCAGCTACCGGGGGGAAATTAACTGTCCCAGGCGGAACCGGTACGGAAGGGATGAGACATTTTCCAGCACCAGCCGGAGCGTTTGCTTTTGTGCCAGGCACGTGTGCCAACCCGCAACGAGCAGCCGTAACAGCGGCGTTCAGAGTCCAGCCCGCTCGGGCTGCGAGAGGACGCGCCGCGTTCCGAGCTGCCCCGCTCGCCCAGCGCCCCCTTCAGCTCAGCTGCCCCCTGCCCCGCACCCGCCCCAGCCCCTCCGCGCCCCGCTGGGGTCTCCTTCACGTGCCCACATGCCGGGGGGGGGGCGGGTCTGGGGCCGGGGGGCGTCCGTGCCCTGGGGAGCCCGTCCCGGCGCGGGCACGGAGGGGAGCGTCGCAGAGCCCCCCGGAACGGCGAGCGCGGCTCGGGGAACGCCGGCCGAGGCGTCCCGGGGCAGGGGGGGCGCGGGGGCCCCCAGCCCCGCAGCGGGCTCGCTCCCGGGGCTCGCTCCCCGTGCCCCGAGTAACCCCCCGCCGCCCCCCCGGCGCCGGGCGAGGGGCTGCGAGGGAGCCCGGGGGAGGGGTCGGGCCAGGGCCCCTTTCCCCGCGGGGCTCCGGCTGAGGGCCGGGCCCGGGGGGACCCCGGGGCGGGCAGCGGGGCGGCTGCCGGCGGCGGGGCCGGGGCGGGGAGCGGAGCGGCCGCTGAGCGCCGCCGGGCCGCGGCCGCGCCGGGGCAGGTGAGCGGGGGCCGGGGCGGCGAGCGGCGGGCGCGGGGGAGAGCGCCGGGGGGCGGCGGGGCCCGGGCCGGGGCGGGGAGCGGGGCCGGAGCCGCGCTGGGGGGCGCGGGGCTGCGCGGGGGGGCCGGGGGCTGCGCTGCCGGGGGGCGGCCGCGCTGTGCCGGGAGCGCCGGGCGGTGCCGGCTGCCGGCACTCGGCTGCGGCCGCGCTGCCCGGGCCGTGCCGGGGGCTGGCGGCGCTGCGGGCCGGAGCGGCGGGGCCCGGGCTGCCGGCGCGGCGCGGGGGGCGCTTTGCTGCGGGGGGCGAGCCCGGCGGGGGGGGGGCGAGCGGGCCCGAGGGGGGGCTCCTTCCGCCGCGCCCCCGGGGGGGCGGCCCGGGGGTCCCGAGAGCCGGGGGGGCGGCGGCTGGCGCCTCCCCAGAGCCCCCCCGAGCCTGCCGCGGCCCCGCTCGCCCCGCGCAGCTGCCCCCCGCCCCAGCCCCTCCCCCGCAGCCGGGCCGCAGCCCCCCCGCCCCCGGCCCTGCCGTGACGGCTCAGCCGGGCCCGGTGCGCCGGGCGCTGCCTTGGCGCGGGTGCCGGTAGCCCCGGTGCGGGCAGGGAGCGGCGCCTGCGGAGCCCCCGCGGCAGGGGGGGGGTCGGCCGGGCACGGGGGAAACTGCTCCGGGGGGGATTAGAGAGAACGGGCCCCTCACGGGAGCGCACATGCTGCAGGAGGCTTTTTTCGGGTAAAATGCAGCTGCCGCTGTCAGGGTGGCTGCCAGGCAGGGCATCGACGGTTCAAGGGTTTTGCTGTTCGGGCTTTTTCAGACGAGCTCGTTCGGTGGTGGAACTTGACAGTCAGTGAATAACCCACGTTGGGCGGAGGAGTTGTCCCAGGTTCGGCAGCTGCAGAATGAGCCCTCTGATCCTGCTGGAAACGCTGAGCAGAAGCCTGAGGAGGGAAGATGAAGTAACAGAGTTCTCAACGAAGCAAAAGCATGGAGTTTTGTCCTTGAAGTATGCCTTACCTACTCAGATTTTTTGGGATAGGATCACGAATTTTCATCCATTTGCTGTTTTCATCTCTGGAGTGCTTCTGGTTTTCTCCAGTGTTGCACAGCTGCACGCAGCTGGCTGGGGAGAGCTGGCTGTTCTCGTGTACAGAGAGCAGCACGCGTCCCGCCGGTCAGCCAGCCCCGTCCACAGGCTGGTGCTGCATTCCGTCTTTTTCTGAAGGCTGGATGTTCAGCTGCCACAATTAATTTTCTCCCTTGTGAGTCAGGAAAGTGACATTGTGCTCCTCTGGGAGTACATGGTGTCTTTGAAGGCATTATGCTTACTGCTTTAGACTATACGTTGTGTGCCATCCCACACTGATTCCTGGTGACTAAAAAATGAAGGGACTAAAGTTCTACAAGAAAGTGGCTTGGTTTTTTTTTTTTGATAGATGCATTTGACACTCCTTCTTGTAGTTTGTCTTTATCTGTGAGGTCCTTGTTTAATTAATAGTAGTCAAATTCCAGAAGGGAAACTGAAACTAACTTGATGTCAGGGACATGCTGATCTGGGGAGAGATGAGAAGCACTGGAACAGTTGTGCGTATGTACCATAAGAAAAGAGTGTTGTCCAGAGATTGCTATAGTAGTAGTGTGAAGCCAAGAGGATGAGTGGCGATTAAGTTATTCCTGTGAGCTCACAGTGTGCCACAGGCAAATCTCAAGATGTTCCCTGCTTTGGAGTTTGTTCCTCTCTCTGTTGGTGGTGATTAGTTGGAAAGAAAGCCTATAAAGTACATTAGAATAGAAAAGCCTCTATCCTGTCCTTTCACCCACATTTTGGGCACATAATGCACAAAGATGAAAGATTTGGAAGGGGCAAAATAACTAGTTAACATTTATTAACTAATCCACAGAATCTCTCCAAACATGATACTGAGGCAAACAACTCAGGGGAAGGGTATGTGAGGGTGAGAATACGTTAAACAACTAACAAATAAAAAAAAATAAATTTGCAGTTGCATTAGCTAGGACCCTTCTTCTAGGTGATTTACATCTTTGCTGTGCCCAATTATACCATATATACCAATAATCAATATCCTGGCTGCCAAAATCTTCTAAAATTATTCTCAAAGTTTTTGTTTATGAGGCTTAGAAGTTCCTCTAGGAGGCCACACATCCATGGGTCCTCCTCTGGTACGAGTCAGGAATGGCCATTCCTCCTGGCACAAAATAATGAATTTTCATTTCAGCAAAGCCTGTGCCAGGGATATCTTTTCCCAATTCTCTAAAAACTCAGCAAGGGGTGCCTCCTTTTCAATGCTGGGTGTATTTTCCATTCTTACCGAATTCATTACCTTCCTCACCAGTATGCAATTTTTAAAATTTAAACGCAAGAGCACTTTCAGGTCTGTGTCTGGAATTACCCATGTCCAAGTCTCATCAGGCGATCTCACCTAGTTGCTGGCAGCATTGGTTTGGTATAATCACAACTTTGTTATAATTTGTTTGCTTTAATCACAACTCAGAGCTGGGCCACCACCCAGCGAGTGGCAGAGAGCAAAGGGATACAGCACGGCGTATATACACTTACCAAATCATTAGTCAATGTCCGAAGTTTTTAGAAGTTTCCTTTGGTCTTGTCAGTTCTGCAAATCCATCACCTGACCCTGTCCCAGCTGATTGATCTATTCGGTTCCAGTCTCTGCCTCGGTTCCAGGCTCCTCCTCGGATCGTGATCTTCTTTCTGCCAGCTTTAACTCACACACTCCTTCAAGCACACTTAAGTCTTTGAACAAGCAATTCCTATTCACATCTACTGATTTCTCTAGAAACACCTGCGTTTCTGCCAGCACCTGTGTGCACAAGTTGATCATCTGTTGTTTCTCTGTTCTCCCACTGATTAACTGGACTGGGTGTTAAACCAGCCTTGGATTAGGGCTGTACTGGGGACGAGGCCTGGTTCTGCCACTTTAACTGCTTCAGCACTTTAAATTTCTGAATTCAAAACACATTTTCTTTAACAAGCAATACCAGAACAATGGAGAACAATTAACAATGGTTTGGTCACTGCTGATGACAATTGCTGTTTCTAGTGTATATTGCTATATGTCACGTTTATGAAACCTGGATCTGCAGGAAGAAAAATGTTCTGTTTCGTGTCCACAGATGAGCTCCCTGAGATGAGCATCCACGTTTTAACAAGCCTTTACATCAAAGGCTGTAAACGAGCGTCAGTCTGCACAACCAGCTGGGAATCTTGTGTTGTTCCAGGCACATATTTTTGTCCCATTCAATACCTTGTCTGTGTGATTTGCCTTTTTGTCTGTCTTGTGCTCTCCTGCTAAAGACTTCATAGGCCTCAGTCTTCTGATACTGCTCCAGCTCCTGCATCTAATGCTCCTTATCTCTGTCTGCTCTCCAGGAGTTTCAGGGAGTTGCCTCCCCTTCAGGAGGAAGGGAAGAAAAACAACTTGCCACATGAAGTGCTGATCCATTTCACCTGTGCAAACAGGAAAGGAGTGAAGAAACAATGAGAATGTACATGAGATGCAAAGACACAGGATTTCCAGATAATATTACTGTATTCTGGTGAGTCGTGTCCGCCCCTTTTTTTTTTTCAAATTCAAATCACTATTCTGTTCACTCTTTTTTGTTAGATCTAGAAGTAGCCTGCTGCTAAGCTACTCAACTGAACTATCACCTACGCAGGGACTTCAGAATTGCCTTTCTGTGCCAGGATTAAATGCTGCCAAGCAGGAATGCCTGAACAGATCAAGCTTTAATGTTCAGACCTGTAACTGCAGGGTTCCAATACGCCCTTGTTTTCGTGCCCCACAGACAAAAAAGCACTACTATTCTGCAACCACACACTTCGCCCATCTGACAGGCAAACAAAACATCATGGCTATTGGAACAGAGTAGCATAAAGGTAAAAGAGCCTAGGTGATATCAATTTAAGCTAGCTACATTTAGGTTAAAAGAAAACTTCAGGCTAGAAAAAAAACCTATTTCACACGTGCATAATAGAATGAGCTGAACTGGAGAACTGTTTAGGGGGACCAATGAACTGAAAACCATTTAAGGAATGGTCACAGCACTTGCTAAAGGGATCCTTTCCAGAAAGAAGTTGTTTTCCCAAGTTTTTACCCCAGCGAGTTTAAAATTCAATAGAAATAAGTATTCAATCAGAGTGAACATTAGTCACTGGGTATGCCTTTTATTTTTGTTACGTCATCGCAACAATACATGCAATAGTTATAAATTTCATGCATTTGCAAACCTGTTTTGATGCTGCTGAGGACACAGTTAACATTCTAGATTGGGGTGCAAATTTAGTGATGCTGTGTTTGCGTTTCTTTTGGACACTGTACGCTTCCAGAAGACATTAATTCTTCTCTTCTGTCTCCAGCAATGTGCTGCTGACAGAGTACAGTAACCGAGTCAAAAACAGCAGAAGTTTTTCCTCAGCTTGTGTCTTGGATGGATTGTTTTGAATCAGTAAGGAGGAGTTCTACTGTACTACCTGTAAGTAGATGTCCTAGGTTTTCTAGCACAGATCTATACAGTTCTTTAAATATTTCTTTATATTTATAAATATATATATATATATATACATTTCTTATAAAACTTCAACAAGAAGAATGATTTTTAGGGTGTTTGCTCTATGACTACAGTAACGGTCTTTTTCGAGGGGAGACTCACTATTTGGTCAGTCCAGTCAGCTCAACGGTCCTTGTGCTCACCAAATAGCAAAGGAAGTAGCAGGACTGCAGGGCTGGAACAGGGGAAACGCCAGACTTGCCCTTCAGCTGTTATATCGGACAACTAGTTTGCTGTTGCTGCAGCTCAGACACACTTTTCCCCTGGACTGCGGGACACTCACCCACACACAGTAGTATACTATGACTCCACTACTTACTTCAGGAGAACGACTTCATAGTCGTTAGCTAGCCAAAACCAAGCTTACTCAGCTTCAACAAGAATGTTGGGCTGTTGTATTAGAGATGGGGGCTCCCAAGCAGCAGCGGCCTTCGGTGCCACAGTCAAAAAGGGCAGGAGAAACTGAAGGGAAGGAAGTACTCAGCAGCCTTTCCCTGACCTGCTATAGGCTAGACTCACCGTTTTACTCAAAAAAGGACAGATTCCCTAGGGATTTAAAAAGCAGCACACAGAATAGAGATTTGACCTCAATCTCCTTATTCCTGGGTTAAAAATATATATGTCTCAGACATGATAAGAATATGTTAAGGGCAAGGGGTAGAGGGGCAGAATGTCTTACTCTCTTCCCCCCCTCTCCCAGCAGACAGCAACATCATTCTTCCTACAGATGTGTTACCAAATCAACTGTGTTACCTTGACACACATTTTCCATTATGGTTAAGACGCTATGCATATGTGCCATGTTATAATATCTCTGTATAACTTACATTCTACAAGCTTAGTGCAAAGTGACAAAAGGAACCCTTGTTTTTTGCATCATCCCACTTTTCATCCAGCCATCATAAAAACTTTTAAGCATTTTGTCCTTGAAGTATCTTCAAAAGCTTAAATGTCCTGATAAATTCATGTGATAGGCGTTTGGCAAATATGCAAAGAAAACAGAAACACAGAGGCAATTGATGAAAATGCATCAAAAAATAATTGTCTTATATTTTAGGCCAGTACATCCTAGACCTAAATTCTTTTCTTCTCCAAAAGAATAAAGATTGTATTGATATTCAGATACTAAGTTAGAACAGATACGTGTTGCCATTTTAGACTTCTAAAGAGTGTGGAGATCTGTGGCTAAATGAATCTCCCCACTAGCAGAACAGCAGCAAAGATGCTGACTATGTGCTATTCATTATATAAACTAATACATTTGACAGCTGAACTGAGACTCTCACTGTTACCTTCAAACTTGAACTTTGACTTGACCTAATCCCATATCAAATGATAACAGTTTACCATCTATCCTTGGTCAGCCCAATGGAAGACTTCAAGGGATAGATTTAGTAGGGTATAGTTTGGCCTTGACATACGGACTGTATCTGTTCTTACTTAAAGAACAATAAAACCTTGTATTTCATTTCTCTTTTTTTTCTTGTTTTTTAACAGATGGAGGGCTGGTGTCTTATTCCATTCTGTCTCCCCACCTGGATGCCTTAAATGTGATAATAAGGGAAGCATGGGGTGAGCCCACCAAAAGCTCGGTTCAAGTTGGGATACAGTGAGAAAGGAAAGAAAATAGACTGATACCTATCTTGTGTCATGGCAAATGAAAGACATTTAAGGCTGCCATAGGAGAATGTGAAGCAGAAATCAGCACTGACTTCTGAATTAACGGTGGCAGAACATAACAATGCAGGACTGGAGTGCACTGCACCCTCTCAAAGAAGTACAGATGCTCCATCAGTGACACCTAATTGAAAATGAACATTTCTGTCAGTCAGTTTATGTGGCACATTTCAAAACAGCAAACTGCAAGTCTAAACATCACAGGAATCACTTTCTGGTTACTATTCCTCCTGAGATCTCACCTGGCTGAGTTTACCACAGGAAAACCTTCTTTGGGAAATTCAAAGAACGTGTTTCACTCTCACTGCAAAATTAACTATTTTGCTCTTTTCTGAATGAGCTTTTCATTATAATCCAGAGTTCAAAAGTTCTTTTGTGAAACACCTTAATACAGCCATGGCATTTTTTGTAACTCGTAGTAGTAGATTTGGTTAACATTTTTTAAGGGATGAAGGATTACTAAAATCACTTAGTCTGAGCTACTATCTGTTTAACACAGGGCAAAGGATTGAATCCCGTAATTCCAAAAGGAGAATATATTTTCATTACTCTGAAAGTGTAGTGGAGTAGTAGTATGATTATAACAAGGATCGTACCAGTGCATGCTGACTTCTTTGTCTGCAAATGCTCTGCAGAGACAACTAAGGATGAGGTCTTCTCTTTTCACATCTCTGAAGTAACAAGCATATTCAGTAGTGCTATAAAATAATAAATAGCAAACAGGTTTATTTTTAGTGGTCATTCAGAGTTTACTTATGCCATTTACATATGTGGACTTCAAAGTCCCCTTGAATTGCAGAACAGTGAAGCAAAACCTTATCAATGGTGCTTTTGTGTTAAGGTGATGCAAAAGCTTCAATCCCCAGTTACCTTTAACTTAATACTTTCATCCTAGTGAGTCCTGACATTAAGAAACTTGGGGAAAGACATGATGAATGGCAGGATGACACAAAAGCAAAAGACTCATGCATATTAGTAATTTATCCCTATCCCTTCCTGGTGTTTGTACCCCTCAGTAGATATGAAAAAGCAATGTAATTCTCTTCCATCCTAGCAAAGGATGTTGGATGAGTCACCACGGACAAAAATGCATCATAATGTTGTCATGTCAATCAAAGCTTTGACAGACAATTCCAAGTCCATTGAGCAAAGATTTATGAAATTATGAACCAGTTTCTGCTCAATTAATCTCTGCATAGACTCCTCTAATCATATTTGAGAATATTATTTACCAGGTGAACCAAAACAAAAGAAGAAATAGACAAAAATCAAATGCATCCGAACCAAATATATTTTTGTGTTTTCTGTAGCAAAGATAAAATCACTGCATTTTGTTTGGATTGAAATGAATCATTTTGGTAACTTCCCTCCCCCCGCCTTAAAAAAAAAAAAAAAAAAAAAAAAAGAGCAGAGAAAATGAAAGTCTAAATTGTTACAAAAGTGCTGATGCCAACCTGCCCCATTTTCACCTCTGACTTCTATTCACAAATTGCAATGCTTGGGTAGATCACTTGGAATGGAACAGCCCTGTTTTCAGTCTCCCAGGACAGCACCCCAGCCCTGAAGCAGTAAGGCTGTTTGAGGTATGAATCTCTCCTAGTGACATTGTTCCACTTTGGGAAATAAGCATTTCCTAGACCAAAGGCTGAAACTTGAGTGAATATCTTAAACACAAGACCGCATAATTATTTTATATAAAACATATCTAGCTTGAAAGCTGCAATGTAATCTCAGCTTCAAAATGCACTCTGGATAGGGAGTTACGTACTCTTGCGACAGGAAGGGCTTGATTTAAATCCCTGTCATTGGTTCCTCTGTAAGAGACTGCACGACAACGCTTCTTTCAAGAGCAGCTCTGAGAAGCCAATTTTTCAGGAAATAGTGAGTGAGTATGCATCTGCGTATGTGCTGCAACTTCTGAGCAGTCAAGAACTGGGAAAGGAGGATCTGAATGTGAGAACATCTGTCCTCTACCAGTACCTTGGGCACTCAGCTTGAGGCAAGCCAGCCAGCACCTAAACACCCAAATCCCCAACACTCACCTGAACCATGAGGGAATGGCACCTGCCAGTATTACAAAATGGAAATCTTCAGAAAAGTGTTTGTTCATGGTAGGGGATGTTTCTACCTCCTTTTCTCTTACGGACATCTCTCCTATTCACTAGCACACTTTTACTGGTGTTCTTGTGGAAGTAAGCCTGTCTGCTTTGAGATAAAACCTGCAATGATGCTGGGATCAGCACTGGGGGAAAGGAAGCATCCAGAAGCCCTTTACCGAAGATCTCAGCTGGTCTAAAAGACTCAGTCTGCAGCTCTTCCAAAGGAAATCTGTTTTCTTAACGATCTGTCCTTTTCCGTCTGCAGAGAGAAAGTCAAGTGTGTTCTTGTACTCTATTTTAGTAAAATGGATGTGCAGTACTCACTTCATTATAACCACTGTGAGGATTAAAAGTAACTTGAGCAAATGGCCCCAACTCCTTGTAATTATCTTTTGAAGGCATTTGAAGACAAAAGAAAAAAAAAAACCCCACCCCCCCCAAACTAGCTCCAGAACAGCAGTGCTTGCCAAGGGACCAGTGAGCAGCTGGCAGGGGCTGTGGGCGCAGCAGTTCCCCCATGAGCCTGGCTCTCCCACACGGTGTCCTGGGCCGATGGCAGGGTGGCGGGACCCGTGGCACAGGGAGGGTGCAGAGGGCCTCAGAGAAGGAGCTCTTCCATGGATGTGTGCGGGGTCAGGCTGAAAGGCCTCTGACGCTGCCCGCCTATGGCGTCGCTCAGCCCACGGGCTTCTGCGCTGACACCCCTCAGTCTCCAGGGCTTCAACAGGTCCCTAGCGCCACTGAAACGGCAAAAGGAGGGGGTACGGGACGAGCAGTCGGTTATTCTTTCTGGCCTGGGGCCTCTGAACCATACTCCCAGATGAGTGACCCAGCTGGCAGAGCCCCACCTCTGCCCAGGCCCTCCTGGGGGGCACAGCCCTTCCCAGCCCCGGGTCCCCCTTCCCTCTGAAGTCTCTCAGCTGTGTAGCTCCTTCCCCTGTTAACCCTTTCAGAGGTAACGCAACAGAGAAGCAAGAAGCTGAGAAGTTTAATTGAGAGCACAAATATTCTTTTAAAAACACACCTTCAGACCACGACAGGTCCAGGCCTGTGAGAAGCTCCTGACTGCAGCTGTGTGCCCCCTCACTGCGCCGTGCCAGGGGGGCGCAGCCCAGCCTGAGGCCTGGGGCCAACCCAGTACCGAGCCCTCTTCCTTCTGGCGGAAGACTAAGACCTCTTGCTTAAAGCTTGCTTTTCTTTTGAAAAGAGTTTGTAGCTCCTTTCTTACTACTTGCTAGCAAAATTCCTCTTCTTCGTTGCCACAAACTGGCTGCAAGTGGAGTTCTCTGCAGACACTACTCGTGGCACATCTCTACAGCTTTATGTAGACTCCCGTCAGTACAACCACTCGGCCCTGACCCCCGCTCTGGGCTCTTCTCAGCTTACTGAAAGGTCTTTCCACTACACCACTGGTCCCCACTGGAGTCAGTCGAGGCCTGTGGTTTATTGGTGGGACCTGGCTTTAAGTCCTGAATACACGTGAAGATCTATTAAATAAGCACACTGCTTTTCTGCAATGTGGCACAGAAGACTACAAGGTCAGCTGTTGGGGCTCTTGCTGTGTTGATATTGTTGTTTGTTATTCTTTTGTTACTTTTAGTGCCTTGCCTTTTACAATGTTTTCAGAGCTGTGTGGAACGCAGTATTAATGCTGTATTTAAAAAGAAAGGGGGAGGTGTTGGGGCTCTTGCTGTATTGAATGATTATACTGAACTTTGAAGCAAGTGGAAAAATACTGAAGAAATAAGACGAGGTCACGACCAGAACAGTGGAATGAAGAGGGAGGAACAAATTGCAGATGCTTCACAAAACCAGGGCCAGCAGGACGCGATAAGAGGAGCTGGGAAACGGCAGAAAAGAGCCTACGTGCCAGAACAAGCAGAAACAGAACTCTTGCCAATAAGCAATTGTTAACCAATCATATTATTATACGCTTGTAAGATAGCCAATCATATTATCACGCGCTTACCGAATGCCTTATAAAAGTTACTTGGTTTGTATAATAAACGGATCAGATCTTGAACTCCATGAGTATTTGAATCTGACTCCCGCTCGCCCGAAATGCCCGCAGCAGTCAGCGAGTAGTCCAGCAATGACAGAAATTTCTTTATGCAGGCAAAGGCCCACGGCTACATTTTTGTAAATGCTCCTTGTGGAGAAGGAGGCTCAAACTGGGTACATCTCAAGGGGCGCTCAGATACATGGAGCCACTTCTAGCTAACAAGGGATACTCCTCTACCTCTCCCTCAAATCCCCCAGATACCTGTGAAATCACTTCTCCAGCACAGAAATAGGTCTGCCTTAAGCCACACCAGCCCGCTTGCCAAATTCACCGTGGTCAGAGCTCTGCAGTTCCGAGGAAAACCTGTAGCTTTTATGTAACGAAAAAGTAACTGGCACTGTGTTTACCACCCCTTCTCAGATGATTTTTGCATCTGGATTGTTTCCAGTGTACATATATGGTTCATATATGTTTATCGCTTTATACAGTTTTAAAAACTTTGGCAGTCTCTCAGCCAGAGCTGTGATGCAGGTCTGGTGTGTATTTATGGGGCCTGAGCTGTGTACCAAAATACTGGGAAGTTTCAAGTGCCTTAATGGACTTGCAGGTGGAGCTAAGTGGAAGCTGTAACCCAAGTGAGGAGGATTTCTTCCATGTGTTAAAACCAAAGTTTTCCTACAACAACAAATTCCTGACAGCCTCACTGCAACCACTTAATTCACCTGATCCCAGGCAGCACACTCCTGCAGAGCCCCACAGCTGTCTGAATGGACACGCAGGCTCAGTGCCACCCCAGATCCCACACACCCTTGGCCCCTCTACAGCCCACGCTGCTTTGCACGTGATGATAAGCCTGAGTTACAGGGCTGGCCCACTCTCTAGCCTCCAGCAGCCTCATGTGCCATTACCACAGTCTTCCTCTGCCAGGTGGGAGGGCCCTTGGCATCACTTAACCCTGGCCTTGCTGTGCCTGAATCGTGGCAGACTCCACTGGGGGGTGGGAGAATGGAGCATCAGCAAGTGCCCATCTACTCTCGGATGCAGAATTTATGTTTAGTCTCAGCTTTGGTCCCACATCCCACCCCAAACATCCCTGGGCTACTTGTCAGTGGGTCCTCCTGCTCCCACCCTTGCTCTGTCCTTAGGCAAAATCATACACAGTGACACACTCCGCTCTGTGAGTACCTGGCAGTTGCATTAGAAGTCTTTTTCTGAAAAAACCTCACCTCGCATGCTTGTACCTTAGCCCCTATATGGGCTACACGTACAGTAATATTGTGGCTGTACTGGTTTTACCGCCTCACTATAAAGGCTCTTGAAACCTGATAAATAATTTTTGATGGTAGGCCATAGCTGGCTTCAAGCAGGCAGTCCAGCAAGCAGTAGAGATTTTGCATATACAGCTATTAAGGTAACACGAAAGGTCAACTTCTTTCCGCACTGCTACAGGAAGCAGTGAGGAGACAGAGACAGAACACATTTATGTAATGAGTTAATTACAATTAATACAAAAGATTAATATCTACTCAAAGAGTCTGTATTCAACACTGCCAAATCTAGGAATGCTGGACACTGTCATTTTTGCTCCTTACAATACCTGAGCATCCATTTCAAACCCTTTCCTGACAATCTAATTTCCCCCTTGAAATTTTTGAATGTGTAGGCACCAGTTTTGTCTCCCCTCACCACCCTCAGAAAATGAAGCACAGCTATTTTTACTAGCATTACAAAACACCTTTCATTTAAATCAGACTTGTAAAAACAACAGAAGACCTTTATTGCTTTTTAACCTTATGCTGAGCATTGTTATTTCCCTTTTTGAGAAAACATCCTCTATGAATATATATTTAGAATTCTTCCCACAAACTTATGAACTGATTGCAATCATAGAATTACTAGAAAACTGACAAATTTTAAACAAATATTTCGAAAGGTAAACATACCTGATCTTTTATTAATGATGTACTAGCAGCTTCCTATAAAATAGTATCTATCATTTTGAAAAGACTAGATCCTCAAAATGCAAAGAAAACATATACCAGCTCAATGTCCATACTCATACAAAGAGGAAGGTTTCAAGAATGTAATGAGAGAGATTGCACTTATTGTTGCAAATAATTAAAGAATCAGAATTTGTAAGCATTAGGAAGTTTCCCTCAGATAAAGAGGCAGAAATGTGCTAATTTCTGCCCTTCATAACGCTAGCGGAGTCCTAGAATTACAGTTAAGGTGATGATACAACCTAGTCAGTCAATCATCTCATGTCTGCCCAGGTAATTATATTTTAACTGTTAAAGGGCTTTTGTAAAGGGAAATTGTCAGCCACGTGAATGCTTGGTTGATGCAGCACATGCATTTACTATCTTAAGGTGATTAATGTAATTCCCAGCCCAGGGGAGGCCAAATGATGAATTCAGTACCACCCCTGGTATTTAAGAGCAACTGACCAAGAGAAATAATGCAGGACATACCCACACTGCTCTTCATTTGTGGCAGATAAAGGAGTTTAGAGAAGAACCTGTATAACTTCCACTACAGATAGCTCCTTAGCTTTGACTGAACAGACTGAGGCTGTTTTACTCCACAAGGCCTCCACAGGGCATTAACTTTGCTCCTAAATAATTTAGCTGGTCAGTGAACAAGGAACAAATGCTTTTCAGGACTTGTATGAAGGACCAGGAGATGAAGTGGCATGTGCTGGGTGGGGATTTCATATGCAGTTTACCACTTGACTTAGCATGTAGTGCTGCGCAATATGAACAGTGTTGCTGGTCCCGTTTCCCTGCCTTTAAAAGGAAGAGGGTACCTGGGACCTAGATATGAGTTCCTCCTCCTAAGGCCATAAGGCTCAATGTTTGAAAAATAGCTTAGGAACTTTGGAAGAAAGATGTACAAAATCATTATTGATTCCAAATGTTTTGTATACTCTGTTGCTGCACTCAATAAAACACTCAAATATAGAACATGTTTCTGCAAAGCCAGCATGCAGAAAATTCTCTATTGTCTCTTTCTACTCTATCAAGCAGTCCATGGAAATCTTTAGAGTCCCTGGTCAATACTATTTAAAACATCAAGGCTGATTTTACACTCCACATTCTTTATAATTTCTCTTTCTCTCAAACAGGTAGTACACTTGTGGGAAGAATGCCTTCCTGTGGATAACTGGCTAACTGAAAAAGTTCACATAGACATAGTCCAGCTGGCTGGACAAAAATGCACACCGCTCTCAGCTTATCTGAAGTAAAGCAAAAATACACCGTCCTTGGCTGTTCTTGTTACACAATATCAGGAAGATTTCGGTGGGAAAAGAATGTTGCAGGTGGGAACAGATAACTACAGAAGAGAAACTAGGGGCAGACTTGATATTTAGGCAACTAACCATTAACTTTTGTAATATGTATGAGCTAATTATAACAAGGCATAAAAGGTGACTGTAAGGGACAATAAACGAAGCCTGCTGATCACTCATATTGAGTGACTGTGTCTTCCCTCCGTTGTGACACCTTCCCTTCATAATTATAACACACAAAGCTTCAGGCATGCACATTTGAGGTGAAGGCCTAAAATTCTGAAGGATCTCATTATCCTTCCAACACAAAAAGACTTTCCTGGGGACCACTGCTTTTCTGTGAAGGGATGTGTATTTTGTTTCCTTTCAATGTTACAGTAAAAGATAATGTCATGACCACCTCATAGACTTACTGGTAATCCATTTCATGAAAAATCAAATCCACCCACTGTATAAGCATACATTTATTATAATACAAGAACCCATACAGGGTAGCCTAGAAGCAAACTGGTTCCAATTTGTCCCTCCCAATCATTCAGCTTCCACTGCATGTCTCTTGGAGTCATGGGGCAAGCCAAGTGCATCTTGACAGCCCTGGAAATTATTCTAAACCAGTTCATCATATTCCTCAACACTTCTGATTACAAAGTTAATAGCTTGAAATGGACATTCTGGAGTTAACCCTGTGACCTGCTTAGCAGAAGAGCAGCAAAGTGTGGTGCAAGTGCCATGCTGAGAGTGACAACACCTAGTGATGCTTGAGGCTCCAGTACTAGAAGCAATGCCAGAAAATGGAGGTAATTGAGGGGATTTAATTTGTTCTTTCGTCCTGCATAAGTTTGCTTTCCATAATTGACTTTCACATGCAACTTATGATGTGTATTTCTCAATAGGAAAATACCAGTGATGAGGGCCGACGATGCAGCTTGATCAGGTATTTGGCTAATTCTCTACTGTCTGAAGGCATACTGGAATTTCTCAGAGAGTGTAGGGCTCTTAGGACAGAACATGTATTCAGAGCTGCCCAACAACTGCCTTTGGCCAGTACCTGAATGATTCACATCCAGTCCAGTAACAGATGACATTAAAGTATTATGGGCCAGGGAAAAATATTTATTTCTTAGATAAAAAGGGGCTTTAAAATTTCCTTCTGAAAACAAACACCACCACCACCCCGACCCCTGTTTAAAAAAAGGGATGTACACTCAGCAGGTTTAGCCAGCTCACCACAGGCTTGAATGAGCAACACTGGCACAGTAAAGGGGGCAGGAACACGTAACTAGGGAGCCGCAAAAGGAAGCAGGACTGTGCTACTGACCCCATGAACCCATTAGATTAACTTTGTTGTAAAGCCAATCTGCTCTCTGACTGATATCCAGGCTATCTGTAGAAACATGTGAGACAGGAATCAACTGAATGAGTCTCATTCTCCAAATGTAAGACTTGACAGGTCTGAATGTGGGTTTTAAATGCCTGAACAAGGAAGAAAAGAGATTCTGGTGATGAAGACTTTTTGCAAAACAAAAAGATTCCAACCTGAATCCACACTGTGTAAAGCATTAAGGACATCTTTTTATCTTTGGAAATTATTTTACAGTTAACTGAATAACAACTCTGAAAACAAAGCCTCTTTTTATTCTCTCTCCTTGCATTTGCAATGGGAAGGATTTAAAGAACTGTATTTGATCCATTAGGTTGAGGAACTCACAGCACTGTACATTGGTTTAGTGTACTAAATTTAGTTGACTTCTGTCTCTTTCAATTACCCCTCTAAAAAGGACAGGTGAAAAATGTCTCCCTTTATATCATTTTGTTTGCTGTTAATTCTTCTCTTCTGGTGCTTGCTTGTTTTTTAGGGTAGGCAGAACAGAACAGCTTAAGGGGGAAAACAGCCCTATAAAAAGCTCTTTTGCTGCATTTGAGCTTGTAGAGTCTTCCATTTCTTATTTATATCTCATCAATAAAGTGTCAGGATCGCTGATAAGAACTGAAAAGTCAGATGGAGAATGGACTGAATCTTAACTTTGGTAAAATAGGCTAACTGTAAGAAATCCTGAATGTAAAAATAAATTCCCATGCATGCTATCCTCATCATTAATGGGAAGCAAAACTAAATACAAGTTTTACATAATTAATCCACTGACTTGTCCATTTCTTCCACAGCAAAGAACTGTAGAGGAATAGCATGCCCTAATTCTCAGAACTGTGCTCCACATCAGAGGTGCTCTTAGACATTTCAGAAACAGTTTACATTCCATTTGGTATCACTTATGTGTATGCCCTCTGTAGGCTATGTGCTACTCTTAACACCCCTCGACCTCTCAAAAGGAGCTAGAAAGTAGGCGTGAATTCTGGGGCAGGTCTTGAACTCAACTTTTTCTTTGCAAAGGATACAACAGTGAGAGGCAAAAGGTTTCTGACTGTGAAGTCCTCTAATCATCAAATGGTAATCAAATACTTTGATGAGGAGGAAGCAAAAATATTGATGTATTTTAGTGATCTGTTTAAATTTCCAGAACAGTAATTGTTGAATTTGACTGCTCTCAAAAACCTTGTTCTGAAAACAGAAAGATGCAGCAATGATTTGTTCTGAGTTTCTTCAGAGTCTGAATGATCAAAGACATATTGAAGTTTAATTTCTCCACCTTTTTTCAGTGTTAGGACTGGGCTGATACTCCACAGGGACCAAAAACAAACAAACCCCCCACCCAAAACAACAACAAACAAAATGCAACAACAAAACATTTTAGCCCCTGTCAAGCTGCAAAACCCAGCTGACCCACAGTGATCTAGTGGGTTCCCCAGTACCTGTGCAGGACTCTTACTTCTGGTCCCAGGGCTCTGAACATCGCAAGCACGGCCCTGATTAGACATCAGTTGTATGATCACAAGTGCATCAAATAGCAGTTAACATTGTCTGCACTTAAAGGGGGAAGAAATCAGATTGAATAGAACTGACAGAGATGAAGGGAAGACCCAAGGTGGATGGCTCTGTCTTGTTTTGTGGTGAAGAGGAAGCAACAAGGCCACCATTGTTGTAGGAAAGGCCCACACCTTGGAACTTCAACCCTAGGCAAGAATCAGAGAGCCTGTCCAGGAAAGCAATTCCATTTCCTCAGCTCTAAGCACAACGCTCTGGTGTGCCCTGGCCTGTTTCAATGCCTGCCAGTGCCTCAGGTCTGCTATGGCTCCTCTCATTTTCAGTGCTCTTCAGGGCAATGCCAATTTCAATAAAGCTAATAATTAGCTTAATGAGGCTAAATAATTAGTCTAATAAAGCTAAACTACTGGTTAGAATAACCAAAAAATTCTCTTGGAAGGCAGAAGGAGGAAGTATATTGACATGAAGTAAGCAAAATACCTGATAAAAGAAAATTCGCTTCACCATCAGCACTCAACATCTCACATTCTAGTACACGAGGTACTATGCACATGGGTAAGAAGACAACCACCTCTTGAAAGAGCTTAAAACAAAGCCAACAGGCAAAAACTGTGAAGAACACAGCAAAAACACGACACATTTCAATACATTTGTTTCTCATGCCTGTGGTTCCTCATTGCCTTGCTCACAGTACCTTGAATGTCAGAATGTCAAGTTCAAGCATAAGTTCTGTGAGTTAGCTTAAGAGTTACAGTCTTGCAGCGTGCAATTTCATTAACAAATTGCTCATTCTTTGTTAGGGCCTATCTTGCAATTTTGCTTCTATCACTGCTCTTAAAGATAATTCAGCAGTGTGCTAAACAGCCAAAAATATCATCATCTTTCTTGCAGGCAAGGGGTATATTTTTAGAGGAGCATAAACCTGATTTTCAGTGATACTGGATAACTGCAGCTCTTACTGGCTTCAAATGATATCTTGCGCACTACCACCTCAGAAAACTCAAGCTTTCCATAGAAACAATGGAATTCATCCCCAAAACAGAATAGTTTCCACACAGAGAAAAAAGTATTCTGGTCAGATTTAAAGAAAACCTTGTGTTGCACTTACACCAGAAATGGATGACAAGTTTCAAAGCTGTTTTTAGGAGGGCTTTGACTTGAGGAAAGGAAATAAGCAATCAGTGAGGTAACTCACTGCCACACATGGAACCAGCTAATGTATGAAGATAACAGAGGCAAAAAATGTTGTCAGTCTCTAAAGTGGTATATCAAGTAACATTTGGTCTGGATAAGAGAGAGTTTTAAATTCCACCTCATCCCAGGTTTGACAACACTGATTAAAAAAACCCCAAATCCTACAAATTACTGATCACCAGCTCCATCGGTGACAAAAGGAACTAGTTGTTAGACCATGTCCAGATATTTTCAGCACCATATTGTCTTCTGAATGTGGTGCCGTTTACTCTATACCTTTCACTATGGCTATCGCCAAGCATTATTAGAAGTGAGTCAGGGACTGCACATTTGTTAGTGCAGATCCACCTTCACCATTCCAAAGCAAACATTTCCATAATGACAGATTAGTGAGAATGCAGGAATAAAGGCATTTTTATAGATATATCTGTTTTCAGAAAGGAATTCAGTTTATTAATAAGACTATTTTTCTTGAAGTTTAGCAACAGATAGACAAAATTAACTGGAGGGTTACTTACTTTCAAGTAGATCCAGTGTTCCACTCCTCTCCTGGCAGAAAAGAAAAGTACCTTCAGGTTTTCAAGGCACAGATTGTGTATTTCTTGTGGTATGAACTAATTTCTTTTAACATTCAGCTGTGCAACTCACCAGTTCCAAGGACTGCGTGTTATAGTTTGCATTCTGAACAAAGCTAAGTACCTTCCCTTCCAGGGCTCTTTTGTCTTCTAAATGCATCCTCCTTGGTTGTATTTCATCTTACTGTGTTCTCACTGCTTCTCTATAAATGAACATATTAATCCTTAATTTTCTAGGTTTCTTGCTTCATTTGCCAAAGAAGCATTTTCCTTC
Organism: Falco naumanni; assembly: GCF_017639655.2. Classification (NCBI taxonomy): domain Eukaryota; kingdom Metazoa; phylum Chordata; class Aves; order Falconiformes; family Falconidae; genus Falco; species Falco naumanni. The sequence continues at coordinate 154,062 of NC_054057.1, read as the reverse complement.
TCTCAGGAGCTGCAGATGCAGATTACCACTGTGCCAGCTTCTTCCTGTCTGGTGTGGTTTGGCAAAAGGAATTAGTTCAGGAAAGTTCATAAACGTCTATTTTCTTTTCACTTCTACTACACTTCACAGCTGTCTCACTGTACTCTTGTCACTTTTCTTTCGAGTATACTTATGAAAACCCATCACAGCAGCTAAGGTCTGCAGGGTTGGAAAGCTGACCTTCCAACACAAGGGGCAGAAATACGGGAGGCAATCGTTCTCCCATCAAATAACAGTTCCTCCACAACCCTTTTACTGTTTGGGATATCGCTGAGAAAATGCAAAGCCTCAATTTTGGCTTGTTGCAGCATTCACAATGATGGAGAAAAAGCTGTCAGGATTCACTTGTCAGCAGCTTAGTTGTGGAACTTGAGGTCCATTTGAAAATACTTCAGTTATTTGTATGCAGTAGACCTAAATGCAAGGGCATTAAAATCTGGCATGAAAGCCTATATGAGCAGGATATGCTCTAGTCTGAAAGAAGACAGGTTTGGATTGAGATAAGATGAAACACAGACAACTAGAAAGAAGTACAAGTGCAATACTGCTGGTTGACTTCATGTTTAAAAACATGGCACATCAGTGCAGAGAAAAACTAGTCTGTAGCATCCAATTAGAGCTGCTGCATTTTTCTAAGCTGTCCGGCTTACTCTGCATCCAGGCAAAACAGTTCACAAAAATAGTGTATTCCCTTTTTTATGTATCACTTCAGGAGAAAAGGAAAAAAAAACCCAGACAACAAGACACACAAACCCCCAAAACTGTTGCTATAGAGGTATCATCTACAGAGATAAAGAAGGCCTAAAATGAAGCAAGAATTCATAGAATCACCTTTCTAAATCTTCAGTTGCTCAGTCTTGAAAATATGGGGGAAGAAAACTGAAATGCATGTGAGTTAGCATGCGGTTGCATAAAGCTATCCATAAGATCAACTAGGACTCTAGGAATTTCCAAAGAAGCTGATCCCACCACACCTGCTTTCTCCCTACCTGTGAGAAAGGACATCATGAAAATCAACCTTCAGACAGATAAGATTCCTTCTCCCTTCGAGTACTGCATCATCACAGAGAGCCCAGCACCCCAAAGCAGCAAGAGAGATGAAGGAACTGGCACTTACTGCCACAGAGCATTTCCAGTTGGTTTGATACTGCAGGTCAGCTACAAGCAACAGGATCCAACTCATGTTCAAAGAGCTCCAGCTCTACGTCTTATTGAACAATGGAAGTGGTGCACTCTGGAAACTAATTTAGATGTCCCACTATATATGCTGGTAAAAGCATATATATATATATATATATAAAAATAAAAAAATACATACACACACACACACACACTGATTATTCAGACATAATCTGGGGTTTGCCTCACACCTCCTGCAATGAATCTACTGATACTTACCTATCATCACACATACAGGGCATTGCAAACCATCCTTGAAACAACTCATCAGCAACTAGTAGACTCTGTATTAAAACTGTAGCAGTATTAATATTTGATGTCTTCACAACAGTAAAGATTTATTTATTTTTAAAAAAGCAGAAAAGTCTGAGAAAGCCATTATTTGTCATGGGATGATTCAAAAGCTGTTAATCTCCTGCCTACACCTTAAAGAAAGAAAAGAGGAGAAAAATCTAATTTAAACAAGTGTTATTAGGGATAAAAAATTCAGACTGATGTTACATTAAATTATTTGGGAGGCTGAGGTATCCAGCCATGGTCTTCAGTATAAAAGAAAATTATAGGGTCTATCAACTAGAGAAGCGGTGCTCTGAGCCTATGTGCTGGCATGCTTACAGGTTTTTTAATGTCTGGCAGGTTGTTTTACAAACTAAACTCAGCAAGATGACAATTCCACCAGAAGGTGCTTCAGATGGTTTTGCTAATAATTTTGATCAGCTGAAATGGAGAAAAACATAACTTCATTTATTTGGCTTTTCCAGAACCTGTCAAGTCTGAGCAGAACCATTAATTCCCCCTTCTGCATCTCCCCCACCTTCTTCCAGAAAAGACACACTTCAATTTTATTTTTTTTCTACAAGTATTCTGCATAATCAGCCTTTGTTCCCAAAGCAAACTTTGGTCATTCTTTGTTCACTTCCTTTGCTAGAAGGAAGTGCCATTTCTTGAGAATGTTCATTGGAGGCTGGTACTGCTACTGCTGCAAACATGGAAGTGCTAACCACATCTATTGGCTTTTGTTTTAAGAGCCTTTTAACCAACTTTGTTAATGGACTGAATGCAATTCAGATATGGAACTTGGCTAAAATGTAGCTTCAATTGGCTATGAAAATTTAAGAGCCAACTAAGATAGCTAATTACAAAAAAGCTCCAGTGATAATGCTAAGCAGAATTAGTAATAGCAAATGACAGTCTGTCTAGTCTTATTCCCAAAGGGAAAGAAACTCTTAACTAAGAAGTCAACCAGACAACGTGCAGAAAACCTAATTGCATTACTGTTATTATGGCATCCCAAATCTGGCAGCTCACTAGGATAAAACAGTGAGTAAAGTCTGTCAAACTACTCAGGAAAGCAGCTGACCCCCTTCTTAATGCTAGCTGTAACAGACATCGGGAATTACATTATCATTTTATATTAACTTATTGGGAAATATTCCTGTAAAAATTAGCAAAGCAGCACCATCTAAAAAATATCTTATACCCATCCTGAATTTGATTCTTTCGCCAGATATTTTAGATTAAGGAAAAAAAATAGAAACAATTTGTCTGCAAAGTGTTCAAGCACTAAAAGAAGCATTCTGTGCTTCATTATCAATAGCCTCATTACACCATCAGCTGAAGTGCCGACTAGTTCTCCTAGCGGCCACTTTGAAACATAGGTAGCGGAGTCTTTAACATTCCCTACTCAAGAGTCTCCCTGCTGTGCATGTAAATGTCAGTCCGTTTTTTTCATGGCTGTGCGCACAGATTGGAAACAGCAGGAGAGCTTGGGAGTATGACTGCAATACCAGTAAGGACACTTGTCTTCACGGCACTGCTCAAGTGGCTCTGGGAATGCAGGACCCTGCTGTTCTCTGATATTTACACACACCTGGAGCCATCAAGAGCAGTAGATGCAGTCTAAAGGCAGCTTGCTTCTTTTGTGTCGGGGGCTTTACTTTCAAACAGGCATGGCAACAAAATCCTACTGTTTCCCTATCCCTGTTCTGCAAAACAACACACACGTGTGCTGCAAGCATTTCGGGCGAGCGGGAGTCAGATTCAAATACTCATGGAGTTCAAGATCTGATCCGTTTATTATACAAACCAAGTAACTTTTATAAGGCATTCGGTAAGCGCGTGATAATATGATTGGCTATTCTACAAGCGTATAATAATATGATTGGTTAACAATTGCTTATTGGCAAGAGTTCTGTTTCTGCTTGTTCTGGCACGTAGGCTCTTTTCTGCCGTTTCCCAGCTCCTCTTATCGCGTCCTGCTGGCCCTGGTTTTGTGAAGCATCTGCAATTTGTTCCTCCCTCTTCATTCCACTGTTCTGGTCGTGACCTCGTCTTATTTCTTCAGTATTTTTCCACTTGCTTCAAAGTTCAGTATAATCATTCAATACAGCAAGAGCCCCAACACCTCCCCCTTTCTTTTTAAATACAGCATTAATACTGCGTTCCACACAGCTCTGAAAACATTGTAAAAGGCAAGGCACTAAAAGTAACAAAAGAATAACAAACAACAATATAGACAGACCTTGTTTCAGTAAATCCCTCAACCACCCTCCAATGCCCAAAGAAGCAAACCACGCATCTATACCTGAAGAACCTTCTTTAACTTGATGTATACGATCTCTTAACTCCTCCAGCTGTCGGTGGATACTTCGTCCCATTTTCCCTCTCTCCTCAGAAACAACATTAATTGCAGGAGAGTGTTATAATCTAACATTCCTCCCTCCTGAGGCCATTTCGCATCACTCCAATTTATACAAAAGCCACCACTGATTACAATATTTAATCCATTTCCTTCTATTTTCGGTACCACCATGTCCTACGATATCACTCCAATATTTTAATATACAACCCAAGGGCGATTTTTCACAGGGCTTACTCCTTCCATTTCCCATTTTACAATTTTAATTACTTTTTCTCCGGTCGCCTTAGCCACCCAAGGTCGGAAACACGGATAGAGCTCCTTGCTCATATTGCACTCAAACGCATGTCTCAAGCACTCTTGCACTCACACTCAGTCAAAATAATTAAGCTATACACTGAAAATCAAAATGCGCATCTCAATCACACCATTCACACTCTCCGGGCAGCCCTCAGTCACACAAGCAGTATGTTATACGGTACCGTGCACTTATGTACAACTTTTAGGAACACTGACAGTTCACAAAGTATGCATTTCAATGAACAATTGCCAAAAAACAAACAACAAACAAAAAAAACCCCACATTTTTCCTGGTCTTAAGCAGAGTGTTAAGTTTTCCGCTATTTGCCACGAATTACCAGAATATTATTATTTTTCAACATACATTTCATAACTCCAAGTTTTGAACATGTAACAAGACAACACATAGAACAAACAAGACACAGAGCGCTATTTCAGTTGTTACATTCTAGGAATTCCCCAATTGTTAAGACAACCTAAAGGAAGTTTTTAGCTTCCCCCCCCTTTTTTTTTTTTTTTTTTTTTTTTTTTTTCCCCTCCTGGGGACTGCGCTGCACGCCGGACGTCTCCGTGCGTCTCACCAGCCGCCCCGTTACTAAACATACCGTTTTATCCGCGGATCCAGGGGTTCTCTTCTGCTCCCGGGTGAACAGCTGAGAAGAGGAGGCTCCTCCGAGAAAATCTCCCGGGGCGCGCCTAGGAGCGTCCGCTCCGCAGCTGGTCCCTCAGCCGAGCAGAAATCCTCCTGCCTGGCTCGCCAAAACTGACGTGCGGAATTTGACTCTATAACTCGAAAGTTATAAAGTAGGTATGTTTATTGCGCGCAGATGCACGGGGGATCGCTCCTCCACAAGCGTGCATACCCGAAGTGACGAACCATCCCACATTTATACAATGAAACAAATGAATATTCAATTAACGCCTATACATATTCGTTACCTAAACCCCGCTTCGTATGTTAATTAGCTTATCAGTCCGTTTCCTGGAATGTGGTGGTCTTGCAGGTTTGTAGGTGATTCATGTTCTTGTGACCATCCGATCTTCTCCAGCAAGGAAACTTAGCACTCCCTCCCTCTAGATAGCATTGGAATATCTCTCATCCTTTTCTCATTTTTTTTTTTTTTTTTTTTTTTTTTTTTTTTAAATAGCCCCTTTTGTTAGAGGAAGAAGGGCAGGCGTCTCCCCAAAACTGTAGTTGTCTCCTCAAAGCTGTGTGCCTATGTGACCAGACACCGCACCCATGACCAGTCACCATACCCACATTCCTTGAGCAGACATATACAATCACAATCGATGTCCATTGTCCCCATTTCACACTATTTCTCCATATCAAAATTACTTTATGTAATGCCAGAAACATCAGTCTCAGGATGAAATATAACTTTCAACTTGATTTCAACATTGCTCCTACCAGGTTTGTCCAAAGTCACACAATCATCTTAAAGTAGCCAGAGGCCATGGTGCATTTTAACACTGGTCAGGAAGTCAGATCTCAACTTTCACCTTTGCAAAGACAAACATGCTTCAAAAAATGCAGTCTGTTATTTAGGAGCTGGTGGAGCTGTGCCCTTCCCACCCCAGCAGTTTTACATCCAGTACTCGCAATTGCCGGTATTAATGTCTGTCTGCCGCTTGCCGTTTGTTCCTTATCAGGACACCAGGGTGGTAATTCATCATCTAATCCCCACGCTATTCGTTCAGCAGTAGTCATTACTGGATAAGCTTTAGATGTATAATCGGGGGGATTTTCACACGGAGGTTGCCCCTCTGGCTCTTCCTCCGACTGAGCAGTAGGATCGCCGGGAGGCCGCACTGCAGCTTTAACAGCTGCAGCGACTTGCGCCTCGCCGTGTAACTGCGCGGCCATACCCCGTACAGCCCGATACGTGCGAGCCAAAGTCTTTACCCCCTTAGTCCCGACTTGCACAGATTCCCACAAGTCCTCTCCCACTTTCTTCCATGTTTCATTATTATATACATCTTGCGTAGAAGCAAGGAAACCACGGCGGCGACTCCAACATAGCAGATCAATTACTGCCTGCCGTGAGACTGGCGTTTCAGTTTTCTCTGCCAGTTTCATCAAACTGTCTACGATTGCTTTTTCCACCACTGATGCAGTGATTCCCATCCTGCTTAAATTTCCTGACTCACCGGTCAGCCGTGCACGTTCCGCCTTTCTTCGGGCGCCCAGCTCTCTCTCCGCTGGCAGCAGGATCCTCGCCGGCTCCGCAGCTTGTAACACGATCCTTAATGAATCCTACTGACTTTTTGACCGATCCACCCGTCGGGGTCACCAGATGCTGCGGGCATTCTGGGCGAGCGGGAGTCAGATTCAAATACTCATGGAGTTCAAGATCTGATCCGTTTATTGTACAAACCAGGTACACTTTTATAAGGCACTCTATAAGCGTGTGATAATATGATTGGCTATTCTACAAGCGTATAATAATATGATTGGTTAACAATTGCTTATTGGCAAGATTTCTGTTTCTACTTCTTCAGGCACGTAGGCTCTTTTCTGTTGTTTCCCAGCTCCTCTTATCGCGTCCTGCTGGCCCTGGTTTTGTGCAAGCACCTGCAACCTGTTCCTCCCTCTTCATTCCACTGCTCTGATCGTGCCCTCGTCTTATTTCTTCAGTATTTTTCCACTTGCTTCAAAGTTCAGTATAATCATTCAACACAGCAAAAGCCCCAACACAATGTTGTCATCAAAGCTGAAATCCAGCACCACAGAAGGATGCTGCTTTACCCAAGGAATTAATGGCCTACAATTCTAGTAAGCTCATGCTGTCATCTTCTCAAGAGGCTTTGCATTTTTTTTCCCCTCTGTAATAATTTATTCAGAATTACGTTGCTCAGTGTAAACAGCCAAAACTTAAGTAAAGCAAATCTGAAAAATCCAGAAAAATGTCCACAAAGAAATGCTTCTCGGCATTCTTGAGGTTGTCTTTTGCATTACTACAGTGAAATGAATTTGGGTTTCTTTCTCCCTGTGCAGCAAGAGTGCCAGAAGACCATGACTACCTGATGGTGGGACAGGTGAGGTTTTTAGTGTATCATCCGTAAATCAGGGCAGAGCCAGCAATACGTCGTCCATAACTGAAATGCAGAGCATGATTCCCTAAAACTAACACACAGAAACAGCGGTCCCTTTCGTACCACTGGCCATTCTTGACTTCAGCCACAAGAGCGGATTCATTTGCCACTTCTTGGTCAGTGGGTTAAATTTGGTCCTGAGGGCTTTAATTGTTACTTTACTGTCAAAGATTGTTATTAGCCAAAGGTGATGGGAGCTGCAAGAATAAATAGCTTATTACTAATTTGTGTCATTGACATATGGACTCAGTGCTTTCCTTCTTTTTCACCCATGTGAACTCAGATTGCTGTTAGCCCGCACGCCCCTATTTGCCATGTACCATGGCAGTTACTCCCTGGTGTCTGCCTCTCCCACAGCTGTGCCTTTCTCTGCAGCTAGCTTTCTTCCTCCTTCCCTGCTGCGGGACACCAGCGGTGTGTCCATTGTACAGACGAGAAGGTGGGCCTTTGCCAGAAATTCATAATCCTCTTCTGCCAGTGCTTAACCTCCATTCCAACCCTTTGTAATAACCTCCTGGTTTTCTACATTTCCCTTGCTTATACATATATATATAGTACAAAAACCCCCTACCAACTTAACGATGTAGATTACACATTTTGCAAACTGATTCTGCAGAGCTGAACAAAAATGTTATTGTTAGCTTGTCTACTGTATGTCAGGGCAAGGACAGCTGCATTTCCATGCAGTGTGCTGACCCTGACTACCATCCAAGGACATACCACTGTTAGTAAAGGCAGCACTTAATCCCTGGAAGGTTTTACCAGGTTAAGTGGAGGATTTTTCATCACTTGGAAAATGTAAATCAATGTGTGCTTTTGTTCAGCTACCAGTTAGTTGAGGAAGTGACCAGTTTACGTTATCAAGCCTGTAATTTGCAGAAGGCCAGACATGCTACGTACAGTCACCCTTCCTGGGCTGAAAATGTCCACCTCTAAATGCATAAGAGGAATGTACATATATAATACAAAGCTGGAAAATAACTGTTCTTACCATGATTATAGGCATGTTAGATTTGTGAGTGGTAAGAAGTGTTGCTGTAATTATTTTCAGTTTTGTTAGGAAGATAACAAAGAACCGTTGAGAAACATTCCCTAGAGAATTAACATTTTGGAAGAAAAGTGATTTTTCTTACATTTTTTTTCTAGCTAAAGAAATAATTAGCTAGTACAGAAGGATGGGTATTATTTTCTTATTGAATGTATAGCAATACAAATCTTTGAGCTCCAGACCTCTTGTAACGCAGCTAAGACAGAGTCTCATACTACTACATTTTAATTTGTTCTGGATCAACGTAAGTAAACATTGAGTATTTCTATCCATTTCATCTTAGTTAGGAAGGAAAGAAGGACCTAGATGCTTTGCTAATAAGTCAGATAAGATTAAACTCAAAACTGTTTTCAGATCTGACAAATTTTGGCAAATAATCTCTATTTTTAATTAGGGATGGGATTAGGTCCGGAAGCACAAGCACAGTACAAGACAACCAACTTTCCTACTCAGCTGACTCATCTGAAACTATGGAACGTGACAATTTTAGAACAGAAGCCTAAGAACATATCATCAGCCCATTTTTCTCAGTTCTGTTTTAAGTGATCTTTGAGAAGCATAGTTAACCTCTGTTTCATGTGTTAATACCGTATTAAATTGCCTTATTGCTTTGTGATGCAGAGAAACTTTGATGTTGATTTCTCTGATTCGTTTCAAGAATGTTTTTTTCTTGTAAGCTTGAAAAAAGAATATTCCACTGAAATAAGTTGATTGCAAGGAGTTTCAGTAATTGAATCCTTAGATAGTCGTCTTTATGCTGGGAGGTTTTGTCCCACTTCTAATGGATTTTCAATGCTGAAACAGTTTCATTTAAAACTGTTGCCATAAAACATGTTAGAATTTTCTAATTTTGTTGCAGGATTTTTTTTCCCCCAAAACCTTTTTAAAAGCTGAGGTTGAAGATAATAGTATTACACTAAGAAATACTGTAAAATATATTCTGAGAAATTAGAAAGATTTCTACAAGATAGACCTGTTAAGACTATCATGCTGTCAGTCTGTTGCGGAGTGTTCACCAGTACTAAAACGACTGCATTTAAATACTATTATAAGTTACTGGGGTGTTTTTTCAGTGGGAAGAAAAATCCTTTGTGACCAAAATGTAAACCAAAGACCTATCTTCCACAAAGTTCAGAAGTCTGTGGCTATCCAGCTGCACAGCAGTTCTGTCATCAGAGCAGCTTACCTAAACTCACCACCTGTTAAAGGGGGATGATGAACTTCTTGCTTCCTTTAATTGCACCCTCTATAAAACCGGTTTCATTTCACTCCCTGCTGTTCCCTGGTGTGGGGTCAGCAGGATGCAGACAGCACCCTTCTGTGCTGTGAATTGGGGTCTGATGGGTGAGCAGTCTGCGGGGGTAGGGTGGGGGGGCAGGAAGGGTACCGAGGTGACACCCCCCAAGCCCAGGGCACACTCGCTCCAAGGACAGGCAGCCCCCCTAAGTCAGCATTTGAGAACCAGAAGATGCTGGTGAGGGCTCCCAGCACAGGGCTCTACTCCATTGTCTGTGGAGGAAAGAGGGTTGATGACTTTGATGTTTATCAAGACGAGTACTCTATAAATTCATGCTCCCAAAAATTCATGTACTACTGCTGTGATTTTGGGGTGCAGAGCACAGGAATTTAGTTGGTGGTCCTAATCCACCAAGCTAATGCAGCTTCATAAGATCCTATCTGTCAGCTGAGCTACGGTAGCAACGGGTGTGCTCTGGTCAGCCTGAGTTGCAAAGCAGTTTGGCTAGATAAGCATCTTCTGATACAAAAAGTTTTAAGGGTAGGACAAGCCTTACATGACTGTTTCTTGTAATTATTCATTCACACAGATCATCTTTTTTGACATACTTTGGAAAAATTTTGAAGTGTTCCCAAGATGTAGGACAAGTGGCTGGATCGTAAGAGCATAGATATTTCAGATCCAGGTGGGTAAATATCTGAACTACCTCAGGCAAGATAAACCCAAAGTTTTGTTCCTCACAAACCAATCACAGAAATGAAAAATTACCATTCTTGTAATAAGACAATATGTAAAATGACAAACAAAATATGACAATAGGGAAGTCAGTGGCTTTGTTACATACTCTCATAATCTGGCCCTTAAAAGCTATCTCCTGGCTACATCATTGTTGCAGTGAAATTCATTGTTCTCTTTACACATCTTTGAAACTCTCATGTATCAGTGACTATAAGATCAGAGTATGATCATCTTCAAGGAAGAGTTGGTAGCTCACTCTTCGCCAGGGTTGTAGAATGACCAAATCTGGACTTCTGCACACATTGTCAGGAATTTTGTCTGATTTTCTATTTTGAGGGATGTGGGGTGGGGGTGTGTGTGTGTCGCGCAGAATGTGCTCTTAAGTTCCTGTATTCAGTTAGTGCTGTGATCATGCTCAGGAAGGTCCTCCGCTGAAGTCAGGGCAGGTACAACAAAATGAGAATTCTGGATTTGGCTTCATTGTCCAAATTCACAGTGTCTGGGAGATGAATAAGCCAGGCTGATACTTACAATGATGCGTAGCCATTCTCAGACAGTTTAGCATAATACGTTATTCCAAAAATCTTTTGAACATGCCAGCATTTGGACATTCATAAGGTTTTTAACAAAGAACTCTCTAAATGCATTTAAAACCATTTTAAGCCTTGTATCACTAACAAGCAGACCGGAAGAATTAAGTTGCTGTGACTTTGCATTAGTGGCCATGACAGCATACATTCAGTTCTGACATTTACTGTTATTCCCATGACACCCATAAATACTGCAGACAGCTAGCTGGCTGATCACACATTGCTTGGCTTAGCTGCTTCTATAATTTAGGGGGGGTTAAGTTAGCATTTGAAAAATAGAAACTTTTTTACATTTCATATTTATTACTTTGCAATCTTCAAAAGGAAAATCACCCCCCACACACCATGTTCTGATCCATCCAGTGAAAAGTTCCTCAAGGACCAATAATTCCTATTGTTGTTAGTCAGTTCTCTAATATTACAGATTAATGTGGAATATCTTTTTCTGACTCCTGTTTGTGGCCTTGCCCATATGATTTCCTTCACGATATTTTGGGATGTATCATTTAATCATTCAAGGTCATCACAGACATTTTGCCTCCTGCAGCAGTGAATCCCACAGTTTACTTACACATGTTAAATATATTTCCCAATAATTGTAAAACATGCTGCTTCTTTCCTTTTCTTTCTCTCCATTCGCACTGCCAAATGTTACAGTAAAAGGAACTCTAAAGCTTATTTTTCCTGCTACCATTTCAGCTAGTCCCTGTGTCTTAAAATCTTTGCTTTAGCAAAGCATTTCAAATACAACAGTAGCATTGAAGAATATAAAGATGTCATATGTTTGATTTTCCTCTGCTCATTTAAAAAATGTGTTATCTGTATTTTCTGTAATTTCTGGTGGAGGCTGGGCAGAAATCGATATTGCTATTTATGTTTGCTCCTAGGGAGAGGTTCTGCCTACTCAGAGCACAGTAATTGTGCTCAGTAATTGAAGTATGGGATTATTTTAGGCTAATGTGTGTTTACTTGCTCCAAGTTAAATTTCATCACTGCTACTTCTATTTCCATCTGAAATATTTCTTAATCCTCCATAATTTTTCACCATCTCTGCTGAAGCACTTCTCCAATAGTATTACTGACTGCCCTGTTTCTGTCTTCTTCCTTCCGCACATCAAATGTCTGGGATTTTTTGGTGTTATCTTAGAAGTTTAATTTGTATCTAATGCGGATTTGGACCATTATATCAGATACTGAGCCAGAGTCGTGTGGCTTTTGTGATGAGCAGTCCTGTCTCACCAACCTGCAGGTTCTAGGAGCTGACAAGCATATTGATAGGGGCTTGACTGCTGGTTTTCCAGAAGGCTTTTGGCAAGGTCCTTCACCAAAGGCTCTTAAGGAAATTCAGACATTACAAGGAGGAAGGCAGTTGCATGGTTAAATAACTGGGTAAAAGACAGGGAACAGAAGATAAGGGTAAACGTTCAGTAAATGGTCAGAAGGCTGTTTTTCACCTTCATGAGCAACTTAGGAGTAGGTATCAATGACAGATGAGGTATCAATCTTTACAAATAATATGAAGTTATTCAGGATGGAGCAACTGTCAAGGACTGCAGAAGCTGCTAACAAAACCGAGTAACTGTTTAAATGTATTTTGCACCCAGTTATTAAATGTGTTGCTTTATTTGCCTCATCTCATAAAGACAGAGTGGGAAAAAGCTCATAGGAGAACAGCAAAGATCACGGGTATGGAGTATCTTCCATGTGAAGGAAGACTGTGCAGACCAGGACTCTTCAGCCCAGAAAAGCTCCAATATGTGACAGAGGCATATAAAACCATAAATAGCCAGAGAAGTTTATTGTTTATTTTCTTTCCCTGTGGGACAATTAGGGTTCAGCCAATGAAGCTCGCAGGAAGCAAGTTCACACTGAACAAAACAGGGTGAATCTTTATACAATATGTAGTTAAACTGGTGGGAAGCCTTGCTGTAGGATGCTATGAATGATGGCCATTTACACGATCTCAAGAGGACACTGTGTAAAAGCCTGGACAGGAAATCCTGTCGAGCTATTAAATGCAAAGATTTTCCTGAATCCCTCTGGAGAGGTCCATAAGCTGCACATTCGTGGCAAGAGTGCATACCAGGAGGTGTCACTGGAGGCTTTGCATCCCCAGGCACCTGCTGGTGGCCACGACTGGCAACAGGACACAGGGTTAGACACCGTGCAGCCATTTCTTATGGTCTGCTCCCCTCAGGACACTTGGAACAGCTTCTCTTCTTAAGCGACAGCAGATGTTGTGCCTAACTGATGATATCCCAGTCAGCAAAGTTACAAAAAGACCCGTCAGCTGTATATTGAGGCCAAGAAAGTTCAGGCTGAGACACAGGTTTTAAACACGTAAGGTCATTTCTGTTTGGAAGCCCTAGTCCAGCCGCAGCACGCTCCTGCTCACTGAAAGCTTTGGAAGCAGCTAAGATTTCCCTGGGGCTGCTGAGCTCAGCAGAACGGGAACGGTTTGCTCCTGCGGACTGTCCTTTCTTTTGCTAGCTGCATGCTTCCCAAATCCCTCCCTGCTAATGAGGGCCACAGAGAGGCCACCAGGACCCTTCTACTTGTGAAGGAGAAGTTGAGTAATTGCTGGCTGCATGTGCCCCTCTCTCCGTACCCTTCCCAGCAGGTGCACTGGCTCTTCCCTTGCTACGCAGCCCCTCCTCGCTTCCCCAGCTGCTGCATTGCTGCCCCTACCAGATCTTGGCAGCTCTCCTGATGTTGTAAACTGAAGGAGGGTGGCTATCCTCATTTCCCACTCTTGCTATTAATCCTACTCCTCTGTCCTTGTTGAGATACTATTTCCACCTTCGCCCTGCTGATCTCCCACCTTCCAGGGCCGATGTCGCCCATGCAGCCGCCCCTGCCAGGCACCGCTGCCTGCACCTGCCTGTGGCTCCTGCTGCTCTCCGCAGACCTCACCTTGCCCCCTGCGGAACAATGGGGCTTGCTGGGCGGCTTTGCCTCTTTGCTCTGTTTTCTTCTGCCCGAGCTCTAACCGGGGAATTGTTCCTTGCTTTGTGCTTAAGGTTAAGAAGCTGAACTAGTTCCCCAGGTGTTCCTTATTGAAAATGTCCCAAACCCAAAAGTAGTTAAGTATTTATATGCCCCTTGTTACTCCTGAAAGCAAAAGGAAAACACACTTTCCCTACCATTGTCCCTGTTTGACATTTGCCATAGCAAAATTTACAGAGGAGTTTGGTGTATGGCCCATTTGTGCATCATATTTTTAATTTGGAAACACAAGAAACCCAAAGCCTCATTGCCATGAAAAAGTAATGCTCAAATCTGTAAGAATATAAACTATACTTTATAAAACAAGCTCTGCTTTTCTCTCACAGCTCCCATCTCAGGTTGCTTTCACTTGGTCCTTAGTGATAAAATGGCACCATAAACTTGTTTTATGTCCTGCTCTGTAGTAAAGCACAGTGTAGTAGGTGGCAGACACAAGAAATTTGTATTCTTAGTCACTTCACTGTGAAAGGTATTAATCACAAATGAGCGGTAGCCTCAACATGTCAAATTTATAAACAGCAGAGAAAATGGAGATGGACCAAAGTAAAGGTATGAAGAAAAGTTCAGTCTTTACCAGCCCCTGAGGACTGATGGTGTGATTTGCCTCTGAGTGGTGGAAGGGAGTCAGAGAGGGTCTTAGACTTTCTCTTGTGCTATCCTCCTGCAGATGGCTGGGCTCGGGGCTGGTGGGTGTGCCCGTGTTCTTCGCAGAACTCTGCAAGGGAATGCTGAGATGTGGTGCTAGAAGACATGAAGCTCGGTGCACGGCAAATGCTGTGTCTGCAGCTCACTGCTTGCAAGTCCCGATGCAGACGGAAGTGGAAGGGTGAATGATGCATCTGATACTGCAACTGTGACTGGCTGTGGCTTTGGAAAGAGCAGAAAACTAGTCATGCAGGAAGTGTGCCTGAAGCTTTGATCTCCCTATAAAATTATCACTTTTCTCCACTATTGAAATAGACGTACCACATATGCATTAAGCCAAATGGAAGAGAGCATTAGTTTTTGGACTGTCACTCTCTTTAAGCACCAGCAAGAAAAGAGGAGTTTGTTTTCCTGCTTCAGATACTGCAGATTCTGTGGGACGTTGACATTTTCTTACAAGCCGTCTGTGAACTTACTCAAGAGAAGGGCAAGTTAATGAGGCAAACATTGTTTGCCTTAAGTGTCTGTTTCTCCTGTGTGTCCGGGGGCTGTGACACAGTCCTGCAGACTAAAATGCAACCCCCAACAAACACTAACGATAAAAAAGGAAAGCAAACAGAAAAATACCTTACCGTCTCAGAGATTTGCTTTTCCTTGCTCTTTCTTCTTACTTCCTCGGTGTTTTCCACATGAAATCCCGTGGCTTGACTGTCACACCATGGGCAAACAAGCAGGGCCGGTCTTTCGCGTTGCTGCACTCAGCATGGTCCCCAAAGCTATTTTGATGAGAGTTGTGGGTGGGTGAGAGGGGTGGGCTGAGCTTGGGTGGCCGCTCTGGCTTCCAGATGAAGCTGGATCTCCCTGGTACAAGAGGCAGTCGGTGGCTGCAGAGCCTGGACAACTGACAGACCACCCTGAGCCCCTCACCAGAGAGCTCCAGCCATGGGAGGGATAATAACAGACACCCAGTTGCCTCCCTCTGGAAAACTAAAGGAAGAGGAAAGGCTAGCGCAAAGTTTCTGGAGGTCATAATCCAAGAGCTCTGGGGCATCCTGCTGTCAGTGGGAAGAATTAGTGGCTGCAGAAAAAAAGGATAAATGCAGAGGTCAAGAGTGATGTGGAGAGCTACACACACAGAGGGGAGAGGAGGGAGGGCAGACAGCCTGGAACGTGCCTGGGTCGTAGATGAGCATGAACCAGGTTCTGGTTCGGCCTTGTGGACATCAAGAAAATGATGTGGCCCTGTTGTATCCTGCACAGCGTGTTGTCGGTTCTGTGCGTCGCCTGTGCTGCACCTCTCTGGCCCTGGCTGAGTTAGGGCACAGGCAGAGACCCCCTCTCCTGTCTGGCACGCCACATCCAGCACAGCCCGGACACAGCCGGCCTGCTTCTGGTTCTGCAGAAGCTCGTCTCTTGCCTGTGTGAGACCCTCTTGGGAAAGCTGGCCACCAGAAAAGGCAGTTTCCTAACCTGGGGAAGAAGCTGGTAGAGCAGGGCCCTGCAGGTAACTTCAGTCAGCTTTGCATAGTCCTACTCAGCTTCTCCTCCAGCCCAGGGTGAGGATGCACAGCAAGGTAAAGAGAGAGAACACGGAGCTCAGAACAGATAGGATGGGCTACCTATGTAGCTGTTTGTGCCTTAATGGCATTTGTCACCGTGCAGGTGGCTGGAGAACCCAGATAGTGTGTAAGGCACCTTCTGACCTTCTTTAGTGCTGTGCATGTCAGCTCAGCCACATGCACACAGTCATGCTGGCAGAAGGGGCAGGTTGACATCCAACACAGAAGTACTGTGTAGTATCATTCTGTGCAAAGCCCATGGGTGAAATACTGGTATTTTGCCATTCTGGTATGTATCTTAGTGACATAGTTCTGCACAGTTGCAAACAGAAGTATAAAATGGGTTTCTTTCTACCTTTTCCTTTTTTTTTTTTTTTTTCCCCTAAAGGTGTGAAGAAAGAAGTACAAAAAGATCAGGATGCTAACAGGCCTGTTGTCTCATCCCCTAAGAGATCAGCGGTAACAACCACCAGGCTCCATTCACCAGGTAATTATGAACCAAAACCCACTGCTCAGGGAAGATTTAAACTTGTTGACTTTGCATCTCTTGTCAACACACTAAGTGGAGACCTGCTATTAAGTGAGGACTGATTGTGTCCAAGGTTCATTAAGCCGGCTCTGAGTACAGCAGGCTTTATCATACCAACGCATGAGCTGAACAGACTTGTGTTTTCTTTGTTACAACCGCGAAGTCATCTCTCCGTCAAAACAAAGAGTTGTTGCTATTACATCTTTAAGGTCACGGGAACATTTATGTTTATCATTACAATTTTCTTCTCTAACAAGAGAACAGATAGGTATAGTGAAATAAAAGACACCTCAGATACCTGGAATGAGAGTATACTGTATATTGCCTGGGATCTACTCTTACTGTTTGCAGAGGCGCTGAATTTCCTGGGCTGTTTCTGTGCAAGACTGGAAAAGGGGTTATCTATAGAAATAACCTTCCGAGTGCTATTGGGGCATTGTCAGCTTAGCCCTCAACATTGCGTACAAACACATGGGTTTAGCATTTCTGAAGAATACCTTTGCTTATTTACTAAAATGAAGGGAATTTCTTCCTATTTATGTTTCCTACGTGTACATCAACAGATGTATAAGGTACCTAAAGGCTTTTCTAAGGCTGGCCTTTGGCTGATAACGCTTCTGAAATGCGTGGGCATGGTCCCAATGATTTCTTTGTGCTTGCAGTTTATCTCCTGGTCTGTTGCCTCATTTTTTAGACTCTACTTAAATACTTCAAATGTCATCTCTACAGCTATATGATGCTTGAGTTGTTACTATTAGGGGGGGCAGAACCCCATGTTTCTTCATTTGATGGTAAAGTAAAAAAAATGTAGAACAGCTCTTTGGCCTCTAGAACATTCATCAAGAGTCTCTTCATGTTTACTAAACTCAAACTCTTCTTCCTCCTTCACGCCCAACAAAATCCAGAAAATGGGAGGTTAAATTTAATCTTCCCAGGCACCGACAGGATTCAGAATTCTCCTCACGAAGCTACTAGGGTAAAAACATGAACTTACCACTGTCTTCTGAATCATACAATTTTTAGGCTGTTTTGCAACTGGTGAGATCACCAAGAGCGATCCAAAGAAAAATTTGTTGTGCAGAGTGCCTGACCAGCAGCTCACCAGCATTTATAACGGTGGGACTCCAGTTTAAGCACCAGAACTGACTGTGGTGGTAGCAGCATGTTACAGAACAGCTGATTTGCTTCCACTAGAACTGGAAAGCAAAATGAAACATAGGCGTATTGGTACTGCGTGTTTCTGTTGTCCTAAGGAGGCCTGCATTTCCACAGGTCACTTAATGGTTTTCAAGGCTGAAATTTTTGGCATATCCAATTCGTAAGTCCTCAAATGTTGCTTCATTGTCATGACAGGTTGAGTAAGTGCCCTCTCTCCCACTGCACAGACTGATTTAGGATTTCTTAAGCTTGGTTGTCTGAAATTATGGCAACCTAAAATTGTTTATCACTGTAAGGATCAAATAGGAAGGTAAACCTCATCTTTATCTTTTGAGAGTAGCCTTTAGCATTCTATGAAATGACAACAGCAATAACAGAAATAACAAACAGACAATGTTTTCACCTATTTAACAATTCCAAAAAACAATCAAAGCAGCCATTAAACAGGACAAGGCGTGAGTGTAGCTGGGGCTAAGGGGCAGTAGCACAGCCTTTCCTCCATCTGGATCACAAACTTGTGAGGCATTTACTCTTTGTGATAGGAGAGCACATGTCCTCCAGGTAACTGCCACACCTACGTGTGGCCATGAAACAGGCTGTAAAACTTGGAGTGCTGTCTTTAGGTTGTGTTCCCTCTGTTACTGGCCTCCTCACGTACAATTATTTTAAATCAATGCTGGTCTTTGACTGTCATGCAAATTTTTTTTAGCCTTGAATCTGATCTTTAGACTTTTGGTCAGTCCTCCTGCAGACTTGCAAGGAGTTTTGAGATGCAGAGTCTCATAGCGATATCTATTTTATCTATTGATGCAATCCCATTCCTGAAATATGTGTATAGGAAGAGGTGTACATAGATGCAGGTGCTCTGCATCCACTCCATTTTAGGATGGTGCCGTCTGTTTCTGACATCTGTCACTCTACAAATTGCTTGTTATCAGTCCTCTGAAAGTAATTTTCTCATTTTCCTTATGAAAATGTCCAAAATTGGACAGTTAAAGGGCAAATAAATTGCATTCCCCATCTAAATCCTCATGGACTGTGTTAATTGTGAGTAGTTACTTGTCATGTCTCCTAGTTCAAACACAAGTAGATAAAAAAGACCTGGGAGTTTTGAAGTGGATCAAAGGGGTTCGGTGATTATTTCAGCATACACGAGGTCTCCCCCCTGGTCCCACCATCAGCAAAAAGGGCATTCAGGATCAGGGCCAGCATCATTAATACATACCCTGTTTTGTGCAGAGCAACAGAAGGGAGACACGAATGGCAGAGTAAGCTTAGTAAGCTGCTTTTCAGACCCAAACGAACTGAGCAGTTCAGATTCATCCCTGAGGAGAATAGCACAATTTCATTTGCAAGGACAGCTTATAACACTGACGAGGACAACACAGAGATGTGTGCTTAAGTGTTCCAGTGAACAGGAAAGCTAGAAAGATATAAGGCAAAGCAACCTGATGGGTTTCTGTTTTCATTAAAACTGGACTGATTTCAAGAGCTTCCCTTTACACTTCTCCCTATGCCTTTTGTTGTAACATCACCACGCTGCCTCAACAGCCCAAGATTTTTACACTAGAAAGACAGATATTTGTGGCCGTTGCTCCTATGAATCTCTTATTTTGTGATAATACCTACTGCCTACTGCCCAGCTAAGAGCCCCTTTACATGAATGGAAGAATCTGTAAGAAAATAGCATTCCTGAACAAAAAGGCGTACAGGCTTTAACTGACATGAAAATGGATAGAGGGCAATGGCTGTGCTGGTTGAACTCTCTTAATGACAGAAAGTCCTCTCTCTCTCATCCCGTGTTGTAGTATTTAGGACTTGCAACATCGTAAAGTTAGTTTTGACATGTTGGGAAACCTGGTATTCCTCCTTACAAATGCCAGTCATGGGCACAAATTGTGTCAAAGGCTGTTTTGCACTCGTGGCTCTCTGCGGTTGCAGCACGAGATACTTGGGGTCATGAGGGAGCATCTCTGGAGCTAGTTCCCTGTAAGCTTAGCCTGGAGCCAGGACACAGTCCAGCAAATTGGAAGACATGCTCCCAGTGGCTCCACGCAAGTCAGGGATCTAAAAAAGTAGGAATATGCTCCTGGTGTATTGTTCTGGAAAAGCTATGCTGCTTCCCTGCCTGATGTAGTAAAAGACCTAAGGGTCTGCTTGCACACCCAGGCCACAGTCTTAAAAATCTAAAATATCTAAAGCACATCTAACAAAATTACCTCTGGAACAATGCTCGGCTTCGTAAATTGGTTCCAACTCATACCATTAGATGCATCTCTGTGGAAAGATTCTTCTGGGTTTTGGGAAAGGGGTAGGTAGCATCCACAGTGGAAGACTGTCCCCTGTTACCTTCATTGCTGACAACTAGTTGGAGACATTGTTCCTGTGTTGTTTTGCAGGAACTGCGTGCTACAAGACTGTAAGACCACAAGATACTCTTTTTTTTTTTTTCTTCCTTTTCTTTTTTCCCAGATTCTTCCGTACCCAACCCTTGCTGCCAGCACAGCAGTGTTTGTTTTTCATCTATCCAGACCAATGTCCTCCATTCCTAGTAACGCATGGGAACCAGGTGTCTGGCTGTTTTCTGCCTCTTTCTTACTGACTCGAGCTCCTCGGCTAAAAGCTTGATACTAGTGGGAGGAGCTCAAGAAGTGAACCAGGAATTCCTGGCCAGTATTCAGGAATGAGCTAGAAAGCAACAACTGAGGAGACACAAGGGTAGCAACAAGAATCATTGAATCAAAGGTGTTGCCCCAGCCTGATGTTTGCAGAGAGTTCTCAGGAAGCTAAGAAGATAAAGACAAAACAGATGGTCCAAGCAGTGGCTTGAGCAACCTGGCACTACCAGAACACTGCCCTTTCTTGCTTCGTCCTCCCGAGTATCTCCAGAGAAAGGAGTAGCTGACCCAGGCAGGATAGGAACTTAAATTAGGATAAAAGCCTCACTTCCCCGAAGTGGCTTGTCATGAGCGAGCTTTAGTTCCTGAGCCATTCACGTGAATATGACACCGTGTTTGAGCTGATATCCTGAACACAAGCTACACCAGTGGTTCCACATCTTTATACAGGATCAGACTTGCTTCAAGCCAACCTGGAGCACGTCAGAGGAGCCAGAGTCGGTCGGGGCCCATTTCTGCGGGCAAACCGTACAGCGCTGCTGCTGTGACCGACGGTGCAGAGAGAGCAGCCATGCAGGGTCAGCGGTGTAACAGCCAGCACCGTGTGGCACCTGGGGGCATTTCTGTACAGATCTGTTTTGTGCTGCAACTTTAGAAGTGTTACAAAGGGCAGAGCAAGGGGGACTGGCAAGGTAGACTGCAGTATTGCTGAGAAAAAGAAGTCGCGAATCCCAATAGCAAGCAACCCATGCTGTGTTTGCATTCAGGGAAGGACAACTCCAGTCCCACATTGTCCTATTTGGAGGCAAAAGGAAATCTACAAAGGCCATCTGGGACCTCTGTCAAGTCACCAGACTTGGGGTTGAGGTGGCCAAAGAAATCATGTGTAGAGTGTAGACATCATCCTACTGTTTCCCACATCCACAACAGGATAAGCTGAATCTCAGTCCGGACGTGCCCATTTCTCTCACTGTTACCCAAGGGGGTCCAGCATCACGCATCAAGATGCAGACCTCTGTTGTTGATGTCTAACATAGGTGAGAGCGAACCTTCCTCTAACAACCTCAGTTCTCAGTAAGACGTTCTTAGGAGAGCTCTCCCCGGCTCATAGCAGACCTTCAGGCTCAGAGCCTGCAGTGAGATGACTGTTACAAAGGTTTGAGCTTTGGCCCCTGCAGAAACGCATTGCGCTGTGCTCTTGCTTTTTTTGAAAGTCATTACAGATCTGTGTGAATGCTACAGACCTTTTTTTCTTTTATAGGGCTGAGTCCCAAGGGCCTTAGAAACACAGGAAGGTCATGTCCATACATATAAAGGGACCCTGATGGTCTTTTCTTCTCTCCTTTGTAGGACATCCCAAGCAAAGGCCAACCACCCCAAAGAGGGGATTCTCCCCCAAACTGGGAGAGAGTCGAGATGCTGAAAAGCCGTTCATTCAGAGACTGAAGGAAGAGTGTGATGAGCAGTCCCAGCAATTAAGCAATATTCAAGGTGACCTTAAAAGGGCCAGCTGTGGCTTTGATGTCTTTGCTATAACAACACAGCACTTTTTCAGGCAGGTAGGTGCGATGAGTATTTTCTACCATTGGAAAGATACTTTGCCTTTACACCAGCCACTTGCCCAGATTTATTCCACAGTTGTTGAAACTTTGCTCTTGGGAGAAAAGCATGTAATTTCTTTGCAACAGTTATTATGATGAGGGAATCGTAATTTGATGCCATGTATTTGAAAATCAAGGTTCAGGAACTTGGAAGAGGAAGAATTGTGACTGAAGTATTTCTCATGGAGGGGTTTCAGGATGTTTTTAGGAGTAAAGCAGATGCACAAACTTAGAAGTACAAGTCCCTGACTGCTACAGCTGGAATGGAAAGTATAGCTGAGATCTTGATACTTGTGACCAAATGCAAAAACAATCCATGCATTTAGTCAACCAAAGGCGTTGGATGAAGGAAGAGATTCGCTTTCTCACAGTGCTTACCTACTCCTGCTGTTCACCACAGATCAGTCAGTGTCCCTGTTACAGAGGTGCCAGCTCCTGAAGACGTTAGAATAACATTATCTCAGCATTTAGATTACATTCAGCAGGTATAGAGAACATTAAAGGAAATGTTGCCACTAATTAGAGAAGCTTATTTATTCACTAAACCTGAGACAAAATGAGCAAATTTTAAGACAACCCTGAAGGACTTGTAGGTAGTGCTTGTTTCAAAAGCCATTCACTGATCTGGGAAATCTAGCTGGGCTCTGAGGTCCAGACCTGGTTCACCTGATGCCCACGTATTTTGTACCGTCCCGGGTTAACCTGGTGTTCCAAGTACTTTGTAAAACAGGCAGACAGTCACCAGCAGTAGGACCCAAGGTCTGGAGAATATCCCTGGTTGCCTGTTTGGCTACTTCTGGAAGAGGCAAGAGTAAACTTTCAGTGTTAACTAGGATGAAAGAAACCAACAAAACCCGAAGCACAGATTCAAACAGTCTTTACAACTTCTGAAATACTTGGTTCAGTTATTTTTTTTTATATTAGCGGGAAAGGTTACCTTTGAACAAATAACCACAGTTCACACTTTTCCCTAAGCAGGAGCTGATCTTGCTAGGGGGAGCTTCAGTGAACTTAAAAAAAAGGGAAATTTTTTAATATGTACTGAATATTTTAAATACCTTCTCAAGGGGTTTTCCCCATCCATTTTTCTATGGTCTTGACACTTTTGGGCTTGATGGGCATTTGTAAAGGGCTTTTTTTTTTTCCTTTTGGGTTTTTTTTTTTCATTCGAGCTGACTGTGGAGTGTCCTTGATTAAAGCAGAGGGAAACAAAAAAGGGAAGGGCAGTGTATGCTGAGCTTTGTCTGTGTGTTGTCCACTGGGGAGAGATTTTTCATCTCACGCCTCATTCACAACTTGCTGAAGGAATTCTGGAAGCTTGGGCATACCTCCTGTGTCTCCTCTGGATACGTTTTCAGTGAGAACGGCTGCTGCAGCTGAGCTTTCAGATGACTCTCATCCAGTTGGCGCATGTTAGATCTGTCCTGAGAATGCCTACTGAACTGAACACCTCAGGGGACTTTATTTAACAGAGTCCTCTCCAAGTCCTGCCGGGCGTAGCTGTGCCTCGTGTTTCCAGCTCCCCTGCACCATCAGGCCGGCTGGGGGTTTGCAGTGATACCCGGGGCTCTTGCAGGTGAAAAAGAATATACTTCTGGAATTTAAGCACCTTCAGGCTTGGGCAGGATTAGGTGTAGATTTTTTCCAGATCCACCGCTGGGCTCGTTTACCTGTGTTCAGCCTGAGCGTCAGTTTCTTCTGGCCGTGCCTGGTCGCCCTGGAGATATATATGTGCACATCATCATTCAGTGCAGTGCCAGACACCTGTATCTTGCCGCTCGCTGCTGGGAGCCATGTAACACGGACCCCTCCCAGGCAAAGAGACCCCCGGCTTCCCCGGGTGGTGAGCTGCACAGTCAGCGTGAGCCCAACAGTTACCCGTTAGTCACTTAGGTGTGGTACCTACATTAGGAGTATGGTTGCTTTAGGCTCCATCTTTAGGGAATGGAGGCAGGTGAGCACTTCCAGGAGACCGTTTTCAGCACCAAAGATCTGAATTTCTGCTTGAGGTACTTGCCTGTACTGTGGCCTCCAGGGATGCCTAAAGCTGCTGCACTTTTAAATTCAATGCTGAAGCTGAGAGCCTACATGTGATGGGATGATCTGGGAGCATTCAAGCAATCGTGTAACTGGGCAGTCTGTTCTCCTGCAACATAGACACAGGCTTCCAGGTTTTGGAGTCATTCAAAAATACAATCTGTAGACATTTTCTGAGATGGCATTATTGTTTGAAAGCTTGAGCAAAATTGCATTGGCTGGCTTTGAGTTAGGGCAGCATGAAAAAAGGAACTTTCCCCATTATAAAAATAATACTTATGTTTGTTCCCGAGAAGCCTGCAGGCAGAATGTTGAGGTCTGAGTAGAACTGCAGTTTGGCAAGGGAATAATACTCATTCAGGAAAAAGGTGGGGCCTTATTCCAGAGAAGTTTGAGCTTGAGTTGTCCAACTGGCAGTTCTGCTCTGCTTAGCAGAGGACCCAACCCTACTTTGGTGCTAGGGAGCCTCTTTGGGCTGATAACCAGCCATAGCCTAATTTTACTGTGTGTGTCTCTCTCTCCTTACACCACATCAAAACAATGCCCAAAACATAGGCTTTTATCTGAACTGGAGTTGAATTCTGTTGGAAAATGTGCTCCAGGCAGTGAGGACTGGGCTGAGTCTTAAAAGCAACCCAAGGGCCAGTGTTTTGCACACAGGTGGGAGCCTCCCTGTGCCCGTGGCTCTCTTGTCTTGCTCACACCGTTTCTGTTCTCTCTCCAAAGCTGGGGAAAGCACCAATGCAAGTGGTCCAACAGACGTGTTTAGCTGAAGAAAGAGCGTGTCAATACGTAGTAAACAGTGTTGGCCCACACCCAGGGTTTCTTTGAGTGCTTTCTAATTGTAAGCACCTGCTGTAGCAACCTTAAGGCGGCATGACCATTTTCTTTGGGTTTCGTTGGATTTGTTCAATTGCTGTTCCAGACCACTGCTGAACATCATCCTGAAATCATCTCTTTTTCTCAGTTGTAATAGGCAAGGGTCATTAAATAGGCATCAAGGAGTTCACAGCATGTAGTGGTACTTAGCACAGACCCATTGAATGCAGCTAAACCAATTTTCTGCCTTGGTGAAGAGCCTAGGCAGTCAAAGCAAGCGATGGCTGAGGCAGCGGACAAAAAAAAAATTGAAGCAGTGGTTCTGACTTACACGTTTAGCTAATTATGAAAAGTAATGATTGCAGTGCATGCGGACAGCATGGCTTTTAATTATTATTTAATTAGCAGATGGATTAGTGAAGACCCTCAGATATGCACACATGACTCCTATTGACTTTGGGAACCACTTTAAACTTCTCCTGAAGAGGAGCAGATGGAGTTTGCCCCTAATGTCGGATGTTCATCATGTCGATACAACCCTTGTGCTGTGAGGCACCAAACTGCACCAAGGCCCTGGACACTGGACTGATGCCTTTCTGCCAGTCCCGCATGCCCAAGCAGCTGGACTGTTGGAGCCCCGCTCATAAGTTCTGCCCCTGAAATTTCAAATGAGGACTCCAGAGCTGCAGGGCACGTGAGGGGAAGGGATCGTTTCTGAGCTGCAGACCCCAAGGGTGGGAGGAGGTAAGGGAAGGCGCTGTGCTGTGGGAGTCTGTCCCACACTCTGCTGGGGCATGGAGGGGTTTCCAGACTTGCGGCACAGCCTTGTGCTGCACTTTCCATCACAGGGGAAAAACTGCTCTGGACAGGTCCTGGCATGTGGGCGCAAGCAGATCAGCCGGGAATGGGGGAACCACACAGATGCGCTGGACGAGAGCAGGTGCAGGAGGGGGCCTGGGAAGCAGGACCACAAGTAACAATCAGTTAGTTGAAAGGAATGTGCTCGAGCTTGTGGGTCACAAGCCCTGGTGAAAGGGACATGAGAAATTTCTGAAGGGTATAGAAACAGGGACTAATCATCAGGTTGAGACTATACAAGGAATAAGGCGGTCGGTTTGTCAGCTTGCTCAAAGACGTGGTGCAAGAGCTGCAGACATTGTTGTCTTTATTGCTGAACTGCTAAATAGCTAGTGTGAGATCCTCGCGGGAGTTGCCACATAGTTATTGAATAAGCAAGTTTTTGAACCGATCAGAATTAGATGTAACAATTGCTTGTGTGTATATAATCATGATATTCGGCTAATTAAAGTGACATTTGCTTGCATCAAGCTGCGTCCCGTCTCTCAGTTGCGGCAAGCAGGGACAGCACTGCAGTACCTGACAGCATCCCAACAGTTTGTGTCTACCAACACTGGGAAAGACCTGTCACCAGTAACCCGTGTGTGTGTTTGTCTCCACACCGGAGTGTGAGTTACTTTTGGGTGGGTATACAAGGCACATCTTCCAGACAAGTAAACACACATAGCGGTGCCCTGGAAAATCTGGGATGGACAAGAGAAACCTTTTCCCCCCGTTCAAATAACTGAGAGATGTGTGTGCTTTTGTGTATTCTTCAAAGCAAGGTTTCTGCCTGTGAAGTGCCATGTCACTACCTTGTTCAAATGCTAATGACCTCTTGTGTAAGAGGCAGAACTGGTTGCACTAGTTCCAAGTCACTTGGGCTTCCCACCATTGCCTCCTAAACAGTAATTTGGGATAACATTTCAAGTGCTCATCTCAGGCTGGGCTGACAATGGTTTATTTCCACAGCTGCCTCTGAGAGTTAGTTTAGGAGAAAGATATGTATTGTTTGTGCCTGGTGGTGGCACAGTGGTAAGAAGCCAGCACTCATCAGAAAGACTGACCTTCTGGCTTTCAGGGGTACTACTTTCCCAGCATTTGCAAAATATATTAGAATTTAGCCCAAGAATAGCTCTTAGGAAAGTGCCGCTCCGCTTCTCCCTCATCATTATTACAGCTGGGCCCGATTTCCTGTACGGAGCAAGTTCGGTCTTTTCTTTGCTCCTCCTGGAGACCAGAGCAGTGAGAACAACTCAATCTTTTCATTGTGTATCCTGGAAGAAATCCATTTTGGATTCACCAAGCCCTGACAGTTTTGGGATATGAATCAAAAACATTTTATTGCAAGACAAACAAAACACTTTGTTTGCTTGGGAGCAAAAAATTAGAAAGAAACTTTGTCATCATTTAGGGCTTTCTAAACTGCTTTTCAAGTAGAAACGCACAAGATTTGGTGCTGGGGACAACTAGTTATGGTAAAACAGTGCAGTAAGAATTGAGAGGTGCTCCTTTCCTTGCAAGCATTGCAGTGAAGGCTCTATAATGCAGCTGCTCTGGGACTCAGGGACACTCATTCATGCTCGATCTGCCCAAGGAATGGGTCAGGGTTTGTAAACTGAAGGAAGGTGCCTTCTGCGGGTCCCCTGCTTATTTGCTGTGGGTGCTAGATGACAGGCAGTGAGAAGATAAGGTGCTGTAGAATAGAAACCTTAAAGCAGCTGAATACCTTTCCCCTCCTCATGCTCTTGAATGATGAATGATGCACCACTTACCTATAGGATGATGTACTTATGTTTATCTAAAAGCTGGGAAACACGCAAGGACCCTTATTGCTAACATGAGGGATGTACTAATTGCGAAGTCCTTGGATTTGTCATCTTTAAAAAGGCTATCTGGTCCTAAGTTCCTGTTGTTTATGAAAGGTGGCAAAGACAAGGACTTAAATCATGGTCACTAGTTTAGTGAGATGTGTAAATGAGTTCCTGGCATTGTAATGAATATGTGAACGATTTCCTGGAAAGTTAATGAATAGGTCTGAGTTGCTTGTATAAAGAGGGGACTGAAGAATCCCCTCGGTGTGCATGACTTTGGTGGAGGGATCCCCCATGCACCCAGCGCTGGCGAATAAAGATAACCTCCTCCGCTCACTCGAATATTGGTGACTGACTCTTTAAATCAATTTGGCGACCCAGATGGGACCTCCTCTGCTCGGCTGCGGGACCCATTGAGAGCGAGCGGGGACTCCCTAGGGTACCCCCGGGGATTTTCCCGGAGGGGCTCCTCGTCTCATCTGGATCACCGCAGGAGCAGACAAGGACTCCATCTTGCGGAGCAAAGGTACTATCTTTATTCAAATATTATATTAATTGTAAATATTATATTAATATTATATTTTGAACAGTACTGTTTCGGATATTTCTGTTCTGGGACCGGTCCATCTGTAAAGCTGTCCGTAAGACATAAGATCATTGTGTGCTTATGCAGGATGGCGTATGCCGGGTAGCTAGCACCGCAGGTGTGCATCTGATTCTGTTCTGGTATTCGTTCCGGTATTAAGGTAATATCGGAACTCTGATTCTGTTCTGGTATTTGTTCTGATATTGAGGTAATATCGGAACTCTAATGCTGTTTTGGTTGGAAGACTGACACGTTTGATGATTTGAAGTCAATCTGTGTATATAGGATTAATAATTATAGGGTTACTAATAATAATTGTTATACTCATTTTATGCTGGAAATGTGAGAACATTTCTGTATTAGGTATATTATGAATGTTGACATGTGGTTATTGTCTTGAACATCCGAGGGGTGAGTGTAAACCTCTATATGTTTTAAAGCGCATATAGTGTAAAGAATTAGTGAGTATAGGGTGGGAGTTGCTGCTTAAAGACAAAATTTGTCTCTGAGCAGTTATCTGTGCTGTTTTGGCATCGATTTGGCGAGCCAGCCAGGAGAACTCTCCACCAGTGCTGGAATCCAGGGGCCTGGGGACCCTCAGGGCCCCCGACTGCATCTTCTGTCGGCAAGACTCCCCTGCCTCTCGGCTTCTCACACAGGTGGACAAGGACTTCTGCACAACATAAAAGGTATTTATATTTATTCTTTGTTTTGAATATTTGATTGTCTTAAGATTTGTTTTCACCCCATAAGACAAAAGACGGGGCGCCGTCTTGCAGGGTTGAGAAGAAGGGACGCCTTCTGAAAAGGGTAATAGCCCTATTTGATTATCTTAAGATTTGGGAAGCTAAAAACTCTCTTTAGGTTGTCTTAAGATTTGAGGAATTCCTAGAATATAACAACTGAAATAGCGCTCTGTGTCTTGTTTGTTCTATGTATTGTCTTGTTACATGTTCAAAATTGGAGTTATGAAATGTATGTTGAAAAAAAATAATATTCTGGTAATTCTAGGCAAATAGCTGAAAACTTAACACTCTGCTTAAGGCCAGAAAAAAATGAGAATCTGTTTTTTGGCAATTGTTCATTGAAATGCGTACTTTGTGTGATAACGTGAACTGTCAGCGTTCCTAGAGTTGTATGTAAGTGCACGGTACCGTGTAACATACTGCCTGTGTGACTGAGGGCTGCCCAGAGAGTGTGACGTGTGTGAGAGACGCGGTGTCACTGCAAAGCGAGTGGGGAGTCCCGATCTGTGTGTCCGTGTTCCCCGCGAGGGGCCGGCCAGAGACGGACGGAGTGATTGAAAAATCAATTTATGAAGTGTTGGAATGCATAATTAGAAATTAGAGCGGGAGACTGTGGACAAAACATTAGAACTAACATCTTTGGAAAAAGCACGAACTAGCCTCTGCCCTTAGTGTCGTAGGTGCTGGCTGTACACTCGAGCAAAAGGTTGCAAGTGTCTAAGATATATTACCTCCTCCCAAAAAAACCCCAATAATAATAATAATAAGAAAAATAATGAGACCAAGAAATAAGGCTAAATAGAGGTCTGGAACTGTGGTGTGTGTTCTGAGATAAGTATGGTACCTCCAGGAATAACTAACACATTGTAGAAAAATGCCAGACTTATTAGGACGATGGGGGGCAGGCCGAGCCAAGAAATAAATACCAAAACACCCCTGGGATGTATTTTGAAGCATTGGAAAGAATTTGGCAGAATTCCCAGTGGAAATTTGAACAAAAAGACATATTTAAAATATTGTCAGAATTGGTGGCCTTTGTATACATTAGGTGATGGTGAAAGATGGCCACTCGAAGGAAGTCTTATATTACAACACAATTTTACACCTTATGCTGTTTCTTCATGGAGAACAAAAGTGGAATTAACACCACCTGATCTTTGATTATGGCTCTAGAAAAGGATAAGGGAAAAACTGAGACCTAAACTAGAAAGATGTTCTTGTTGAATTTTTTTTTTTGGGGGGGGGGTGGGTGGGAAGAGAGAGAAGAGCTCGGGTTGTGGTTCCTTCTGTGGAGCAACCAGAATGAAGCACGTTGTAAGATAAAAACTTGCACTAACCTATGTAAGACCTAAAGCGGTGTGTGGAGAGTCAAAGACCCTGTGAAAGTGTTAAAGTATTGGGGTGAGTTTGTACAAACCCCCATACCCCCTCGAAGGTGCATGCTGGACGCATGGCAGGGTGTTTGCTGTTTGCCTGCGAAGGCTGATGTGTAAGAACACAGACTCAGAGCAACAAGGAGCAGATTTGCATTCAGGGTAAGAAAGAGTTAAAACAGAAGTGCTGTTGCAGAGGCAGGCTTGTGTAGCCTGCAGAGCAGGAAGAGCATCTCCTGCCCCGAACCCTTCTGATGGTGAGGAGGAGGGGGTTGCTGTTGCTGACGATTGAGCAGAAGGACCTGACAATGTCACCCCAATTGCTGCAGCATTTGCAGTACAACGGGACCGGTAACGGCCCCTCTAGGGCAGGCAGTGGGTCTGAGGAGAATAAAGGTGAGTCTTTGATGGGGAAATGTAGATGTTTGAAAGTTGGTTGTGAAAGACTTATCAGGATGATCTAATAGGACTAGATAAAGGTTCGAGTTGATTGTTATTAGGTAATTGTGATGTAGAAAAGTTGATAGAAGGAACAGGGAACGTGTACAGAAGGTAAGAGAAGAGCTGGGTCGGGTCGTGCTGAACTGGCAGAGGAGACGAGGCAGAGACAGGAGGAATGTCAGGCAGAAGTGAAAAGTGAATCCCTCTCCTATGGGATCGGATCACTGTGCATATTGTAGGGAAAGTGGACACTGGAAGCGAGATTGCCCTGAGCTAAAGAACCAGCAAGGGGTTCTGGTGAACTAGGGACTAGGAAAAATGAGGTGGAATTTTTAGTGAATACAAAACCAACTGACTTGATGTTAAACTTCAGTGAACAGAATTTGTTACAGTTGTGGGAGCTGCTGGCCACCAGGAAAACATCCTGAAACCTTTAAAGTACAAACTAAGAAGACAAACAAGAATGCCAAATTCACCAAAATCTTTGTTGGGATGAGATTTATTAGAACATCTAGATGTTTAAAGAAGGAGAAATGAAACCAAAATTTAAAAATAATCAATTAATTGAAATCTTGAGCTTATCTTTGATTCAACAGAAAAGTGGAAAAGAGGATCTCCCTGAAGTAAAAGAAATCTTTAACCAGGTATATCCGGGAGTAAATTCCAGGTAAGGCAAAAAATGCTTTACCTGTTACAGTAAAAATGATAAGCAGGAGGCCTGCCTAGTTCAGGTAAAACAATATCCCTTGGTCAGCAGGGCTGTGGGGGATATTGGCATAAAAACTGAAATAAAACGCACTGTGTAGTAGTTCTACAACCAATGTAAATCTGTGTGTTTTACCATGACACAGACTTGTTACGGGATGCGCAGATGAAACTGCATTGACAAGGAAGTGCTGAATGATGAATGATGCACCACTTATCTATAGGATGATGTACTTATGTTTATCTAAAAGCTGGGAAACACGCAAGGACCCTTATTGCTAACATGAGGGATGTACTAATTGCGAAGTCCTTGGATTTGTCATCTTTAAAAAGGCTATCTGGTCCTAAGTTCCTGTTGTTTATGAAAGGTGGCAAAGACAAGGACTTAAATCATGGTCACTAGTTTAGT
Organism: Falco naumanni; assembly: GCF_017639655.2. NCBI lineage: Eukaryota > Metazoa > Chordata > Aves > Falconiformes > Falconidae > Falco > Falco naumanni. The sequence goes on along the minus strand of NC_054057.1, from coordinate 122,314 downwards.
GAGATGTGTAAATGAGTTCCTGGCATTGTAATGAATATGTGAACGATTTCCTGGAAAGTTAATGAATAGGTCTGAGTTGCTTGAATAAAGAGGGGACTGAAGAATCCCCTCGGTGTGCATGACTTTGGTGGAGGGATCCCCCATGCACCCAGCGCTGGTGAATAAAGATAACCTCCTCCGCTCACTCGAATATTGGTGACTGACTCTTTAAATCACTCTGGGTAACTGAATGTTACCGGCGGAGGCTACACAGGGCCTACAGGAAGATCATTTCATCCAGTCTCTCCACCGCCGTGCCAGGGTGCGTCCCTCATTTTCCACTGGCACAGCACCTCTTGGTGCTCAGCGCTCCGCTGCTGTGGCTGCAGAGCCAGATACTCACTGCACGGTGCACTTCGGGTCTGCCAGCAAAACCCACGGCTCACCTGGCCCAGGATCTAAGGAATGCTTGTTATTTCCCTGTGCCTCAGTGCCTAGCTGTTAGACAGGGATGCCAGCGAACTGCCCTCACATTAAGAGGCCACAGAGGAAAAAAATTGTTATTTCTGATGCACTCTGATGTCAGGGGTGAGATGAGAAAACAACAGCCTGCGAGGAAGATCAGCACTGCTGTCAGTGCAGAGGATAGCATGGGTGATAAATAAGGCCTTGGGCTACAGAGTGCATTACAAAGATCAGCAAATCCAGAAATGAGTACTGACATGCCTGTTCAGCGGGCACAGTGGGAGTGCTGTGCTCTACCTCGTGCTGTAGCTGTGTGACGGATCTGCCCCACGGAGGGGGCATCCACCCACCTGGGTACCGCACCGCTTCACTGTGCTGCTGCTGGGCTGCGGATGCAATTGCACACCCATCGAAGGGGCATGGGGGTGTGAACTGGCTGGAGTGGAGGTGATGATGGGGATACTGGGTATTGCGAGAAAACAGGGGAATTCCCCACTGAGGGCTCCTGAGGCGGGCACTGTGTGAGGTGGGAGTAGGACCAGGCAGTGCAGTATCCCACTCTCCGTACATTTTAGCTGTGTGCTCCTGGGTAGCCCAGGTCCTGTGGCAGGATTTTGCTCTGTGATGTGGACTCACTTGCACAAGCTACTTCCTCACTGCAAACGGGGCGATTAGGGCCCCTCTGCCTCTGAGATGCACCCCTTCCCCCAGGCCTGGCTGGGTACCCCTGCTCCAGGCTGGTGCCTCGTGGCCCTACGGCTGAGGTGGGAAGCAGGATCAGGAAAGCAATACACGGAGGAGGCAGAGACTTGCCGGGCCGACCCTGTCTGTGATGCGGTGGATGTCGCTGTCCTGCAGGGCAATGGGTGGGAGTGAGCCATCACCACCCCCCCGCCCCCGCCCCCATCCCCCCCGGGCAGCAGGCAGGGAGCACAGGAGCAAAGGCATCTGGAGGGGCAGGAGAGGAGCAGCAGCAAACTGCTCTCCCTGCCTGAAATCCTGAGGCTGCAGAGCAGGCACAGAGGCTCTGCAGGAGAGTTTTACTGCAGGTCGATGTTTGAGTGCATTCAGGTGAGAGAGTGGCTGGGGAAATGGTAGGTGAAGAACTAATTGCTTAGTAAAAAGGCTGCTCATTCCGTCTGACGTGTGGAATTAAACTCCGTAACTCAGGGTAAGTTATAAAGCGGGTGTGTTTATTGCGGTGCCGGGTGCAAGGGGGGTCGCTCCTAACTTGCACACGTAGTTTTACTCACAATACATGTTTACACAGTGAAGTTGGTTAGTTCTGCCCAAAGTCTACACCTACGAGCTAACTATCAGTTAGTTGCTTTCTCGCTCCAATTTAAAGGTAGAGTTCATTTTAAATTTACTCCCCGTGCTCCCCGGGCGGGGGGATTCACTCTCTTCAGGGGGCCCATTTGAGTAGGAGGTCGGGATCTCCCCCTACCACAGTGATTTTACCCTGGTGTCCTTGAGCCTTACCCCTTCAGCAGCCCGTTTTCTTCCAGCAGCTCGCAGGCCCCTGCCAGAGGCTCTGTATTCACAGGCCGGTGGGGCTCGGCTCCCCCTGCCCTGGCTGCCCCCCGAGGCGCTGAGCGGGCCGAGCCCCAGCCCTTCTCTGCAGGCAGGGAGGCTCCTGCCCGCCTGCCGACGGCTGCCGGCCCCGGGGCGGCTCCTGCCTGCAGCCCGGCTTTCGGGGGGCACCGCGCTGTCTCGCATCAAGTCCCCCCCTTTTCTTTTCCCTTAGCAAATTCTTTTGCTTAAACAATACCATTCTTAGTATGGATTCTGGTAAAATATTTCCCATCTTCTAGCCTTTGTCTTAGCCCTTGTTTCTTCCATTCTTCATAACTGCTATCGTTATTTTTTTTCACATGCACAGAAAGCATCGTAACGTAATACAAATCAATAATTCTAATACAATAATTATGATAACTACAACAAAGGGCTGCTTCAGCCACATAAAATGAGGTAGGCAAGAAGTAAACTTTTCCCAGAGGTCAGAAAATCCAAGGGAAGTGTCATCTAGGGATACTTGATGTAGTATTTTGGGGGTTATCCAATTTTGTTGCAAGTCCGTTTCAATACGTTTTTCTTGGTTAACATAGACACAGCAAGTTTGATTAATAACCATACACAATCCTCTTTCTTTTGCTAAAAGTCTCTTCAGACCCATTCAGTTTTGAAGTACTACATTTCTTAATGAAGAAATTTTGTTGGACTCCCTGTACAGCGCCTATGGTGAGTTTTTCCATTTGTTCTATTGTGGCAGAAATATTTATTATTGCTTTTTCTAACTCACCCCTAATGAAGGAAGATGCCATCTCGCAAAACTATGGAATACTGAGGGGCTTTTGGGTCATCAGGGCGTTATTAGTTCCTCATTTAACCAACTTCCATGGGGATCTCAAAACACCCGGTGGAGGACGCGAATGATTAAATATCCTGCCTTGGGGAACTGGTATCCTACCCCAGACTCACCTTGCCGTCAGTTAGGTAGTCTTTTCCTGGCCCTGCCATCTCCACATAACCACCATAATCCTTGATGTAAGCAACTATAGGTCTGATTAGCGAGCATATCTAGATGCACTTTCCCACATTTTGGGGTAATACTATATTTTCCTTTTGTATTAGTTGGTGTTAGAATTGGCGGGCCACATACACTCCAATTCAGAGCAGTATAGTTTAAATTGAGCCATCCTGTCAGTGGAGCATTCATTCCCATCATTCCCTCTAATTATCGTAGAATTTCCTGATTTCTGTACTTCATATCAGGGTCCTGCTGTACTATCTGGAGATTTGTAACAACCAAATCCTTTATGATTAAATGGCCAGCTCCAATTTGCCTGTGATACCATTACACCATAAAATGGAAATTCTGTACTACCTCTGGAAAATGCTGAACATACCCAGCAATCTGCCAGATTCAAAGCATTCGTTACATTATGGGTTAATTGTACAAACAGATTCTGGTCCCAAGAATGAGTTCCTACTGTACAGAACATTGTTAATATACAAACAATCAACGGTCTTTTTGTTGGATCCGAAGCCGCAGAGGTCTGGTAGGTGTTGATTTCCATTGTGACTTAGGGGCTGCCTTCGCTCTGGTGTGGTGGATCCAGGATGCTTGTTCCTTAACTCTGACTGTGGTATGGGATGTAAGCAGTATTTGGAAAGGGCCTTCCCACTTCTGTTCCAGAGGTGAACCTGAAAGAGGTCTGACACATACATAATCTCGTGGCTCCGTGTTATGCACAGGTCCATCAAGACCTGGAGCTCCAGTTCCTAAAACTACGTCTCAAAGCTGTTTCTGCATGCTTCTTCCATAATCAGTAAGTACTTCATTCTCAACTCGGGCTGACGCTCTGCTCCTGTTTGTATAATATAAGGTCTCCTATACAATATCTCAAAAGAGCTTAGCCCTTCTTTAGCTCTGGGCTTGGTTCTAATTCTCAGGTGCATCAGAGGCAATGACTGAGGCCAAGATAAACCAGCCTCCTGTCCAGGTTTTACAATTTGCGGCTTAATTAGGTGGTTCATTTTCCACTTGACCACTTGCTTGTGGATTATATGGGGTGTGTAACTGCCAGTCTATTCCTAAAAATTTAATAACTTGCAGAATGACTTTTTCAATGAAGTGTGGCCCCCAATCTGATGAGATTACTGCTGGAACCCCAAATCTCTGTACTCTTTCTTGTAACAGTACTTTGGTTACTTCTTTAGCTTTGTTGGTTTGGCAAGGGCATGCTTCGGGCCACCCTGAAAAGGCATCCTCAATACCTCCTGCATGACCAGCAGGTATTAGGACACCCCCCTTTTCGGGTCGGTGAGCCTGGATTGAGATGACGGTGCCACCTTGTCCCGCGGCCCCACGGGGATTTCAGGAGTTCACCTGGCTCCCGGCTCCCCCTTCAGCTCAGCTGCCCCCTGCCCCGCACCCGCCCCGCACCCGCCCCAGCCCCTCCGCGCCCCGCTGGGGTCTCCTTCACGTGCCCACATGCCGGGGGCGTCCGTGCCCTGGGGAGCCCGTCCCGGCGCGGGCACGGAGGGGAGCGTCGCAGAGCCCCCCGGAACGGCGAGCGCGGCTCGGGGAACGCCGGCCGAGGCGTCCCGGGGCAGGGGGGGCGCGGGGGCCCCCAGCCCCGCAGCGGGCTCGCTCCCGGGGCTCGCTCCCCGTGCCCCGAGTAACCCCCCGCCGCCCCCCCGGCGCCGGGCGAGGGGCTGCGAGGGAGCCCGGGGGAGGGGTCGGGCCAGGGCCCCTTTCCCCGCGGGGCTCCGGCTGAGGGCCGGGCCGGGGGGACCCCGGGGCGGGCAGCGGGGCGGCTGCCGGCGGCGGCGGGGCCGGGGCGGGGAGCGGAGCGGCCGCTGAGCGCCGCCGGGCCGCGGCCGCGCCGGGGCAGGTGAGCGGGGGCCGGGGCGGCGAGCGGCGGGCGCGGGGGAGAGCGCCGGGGGGCGGCGGGGCCCGGGCCGGGGCGGGGAGCGGGGCCGGAGCCGCGCTGGGGGGCGCGGGGCTGCGCGGGGGGCCGGGGGCTGCGCTGCCGGGGGGCGGCCGCGCTGTGCCGGGAGCGCCGGGCGGTGCCGGCTGCCGGCACTCGGCTGCGGCCGCGCTGCCCGGGCCGTGCCGGGGGCTGGCGGCGCTGCGGGCCGGAGCGGCGGGGCCCGGGCTGCCGGCGCGGCGCGGGGGGCGCTTTGCTGCGGGGGGCGAGCCCGGCGGGGGGGGCCGGGGGCGCAGGGGAGGCGAGCGGACCCTGCGGGGGGGGTGGGGGTGTCTCCTGCCCGCCGGCCGCCTCGGGGGGCGGCACGGGGGGCTCCAGCCGCCCGCGAGCCGGGTGCGGGGAGCCCCGGAGGGTCCGGGGGCTGAGGGGGGGGGGCGGGGAAGCAGGAGGCCGCCCCCCGGGCGCCGGCGCCTCCCCAGCTCGCCAGACCCCCGAGCCTGCCGCGGCCCCGCTCGCCCCGCGCCGCTGCCCCCGCTGCAGCATCGCCCCCGCAGCCGGGCCCCAGCCCCAGGTGCCCCCGGCGCTGCCGTGGCGGCGGCCAGCCGGCCCCCCGCTGCCGCTCGGGAAGGGCCTGCGGCGGGAGCGGCTCCGGGCGGGGCCGAGCGGCGCCGGTCACGGCCCCTCGCGCTTCTGTCCCTCTGCCGGGGGCCGCGCCGCCTCGGGCTGGCGGGGGTTGTCCCTGCCCGGCCTCGCCCCCCGCGGCGCGGGTGCGGGAGGGGAGCGGGGGCACGGCCCGGCTGCGGGCGGGAGCTGGGCCGGCCGGGGAGAGGCGAAGGAGAGGGAACCCGAGGGCGGGCGGGCAGCAGCTGCCTCCTGCTGCGGGCACGGAGGGCCTGGCCCGGCGGGGGGGGGGGGACCAGCCCCGCAGCAGCCGGGTGCCCGCGTGCACAGCGGGGTCCGTGTGTCACCCACCGCCTGGGGCGGCCCCCGGTGCGCGAGGGAGCGACGCGCCGTGTCCGGGAGCCGCGTCTTGCGAGGAAGAGCCGTGAGACACCCGGGGGTTACCGGGGTGGGGGAGCCGAGCGGCCGGCGTTCTGCGGGAGGGAGGCAGGGAGGAGAGGGGGGGGAAAGGCGCGTCTGAGCCGGCACATTTTCGCAGCGGTACCAAAGCGAGAGCTGTGGCGAGTCCTGGTCCGTGGGACCCTGTCTCCCCTCCTGTGTGCCCCAGGCGCCCCCTGCCCCCCCCTCTGCCCCCCCTCCCTTCCCTGTGCCGCTGTGATTTTGTGTGTGTGTGTGTGTGTGGGGTGACCCGGGCTGGACCGAAGCTGCTCTTACCGCTCCCCCTCCTCCGCTGGACAGGGGGGACAGAATATAACAAAAAGCTCACGAGTGGGCACAAGGATGGGGAGGTCACTCCGCCATTACCTCCGTGGGCGAAACAGACTGAACCTGGGGAAATCAGCGCGATTGATTAGCAGTCAAGTCAGAGCAGGAGAATGTGCAGGAAAAGCAAATCTTCAGAACACCTTCCCTCCAGCCCCCATTTCTACGGGGCTTAACTTTACTGCCGATTTCCCTGTCTCCTCCCCGCAGGGGGATGGGGAACGGCAGCTGCGGTCAGTTGATCACACGTTGTTTCTTGTTCTTTCTCCTCCTTTTCCTCCTCCTCCCCAAACCTTGCCATACAAACCCATCGTGTTTTGATTCCCTGTAGCTCTCCATCCTATTCTTCTGTCCTGCTCCCTCTTCCCTTCTGTCTTTCTCTCTCATTCTGCTGCTCCCTTCTCTTTCACTCTCTCTGCTTGTGTCCCACTCCCTCTCCTTCTCCCCTTTTCTTCATCCTCCGCCTCTGTCCTGCAGCCCAGGGCTGGTTTTCCCTTTACATCTCTGTCCTCATCTGTATCCGTCTCTTTTTAGGTTTTCTTCTTCTCTTCCCCCCCCCGCCTTTCCCTAATGTTTCTGGTCTGTTCCCTGACGTTCTTTTCCTCCTTGCACCTGTACGTGCCACTCGGGGTCCAGGGAGTTGTCTGGAGGCGGGGAGCACCTTCAGGAAAGTCTGTGTCCAAAGAGGCACTTACTACTGTGGAATTCCTGACTCCCCCCAGGCATGGGAATCTCCCAAGCCAACACCACAACTGACCTTTTCTTGGTGTTTTTTAAAGGTGATGCCATGAAAGGATGGGGTAAGAAAACCTGATGCCCTAAGCGTGTCATTTCCAGAGAAACATGTTGCTTATACGCCTTCATCTGGGAGGAGGACAGGTGAGTACATTGTGTTGTTTCAGCACAGCTGTGCTTTTATTAAGAGGAATGACCTTCTTTTTCTTGTTAAGAGTTAGGGGTTGCTTTTTCTGAGAATTCTGCCCGTCTGTTCAACAATCGCTGATGTGTTGCGTGCTTTTCCCTCGAGGAAAAGGACCCTGTCTCAGTCTTATTTATTCACCATTGCTCGCTCTGTTGTAGAAAAAATTTCTCACCATAAGGCTCCAGCACTTCCAAACGGCAGCTTGGTGGTCTGCATAATGTATCTGTAGTCCCCTCTCAAGGAATGCGTTAATGGTGTTACGAATTATAAATTCGTAAAAAGTTAAAAAGTAAAAAATGAAAAGCTTCCTGCCGTAGGAAGACAGTGTGTTGGGTTTGAAACCTTTGGGTAGGACAGAAGGAGGTTGCCACCCTGGGTCAGTGGTGAGTGCTGGCATGTATCGTCTGATCTAGAGCTGATGTCTGTCACCACTTTAGCTCTAGAATTACTCTGAGACGCAGGGAACTCCAGTTCCCTTCAGCTGCAGCCTTGGAGGTTTTCCAAGCAGTGGGATGAAATTCCTGTCACAAGCTGTAACCCAGCTTAAGGAGAAGGGGGCACAGTTTGAGTTTTCTTCCACGTAGGCATCTGGGAGGTACAGTTCTGAGCTTGATACTGCTACTAGGAGATGCTTTCAAGTGAACTGAGTGTGGCTCTGGCGACCCAAAGCTGGACAGGGTTGGCAAATGGTGATGTAGAGTTTTGGTGGTAAACTTGACCAGCCTGTCTTAACGAGCAGGCATGTTCTTTGTTTGCAAGCACTGTTTAGTCTCGCCTAGGCATCCCGAAAGTTTGAAGGGCCGTGGTCACATCATCCCTTGGTCACACGCAGTGAACAGTTGCCTGTGCAGAGTTGCTTTTTAAGGAGCATGCTTGGTTATATTTTCTCTGTTTGGCTTTGCATTTGGGAAATAATGTAACAGTTACAGCTCAACTGAAGGAGCACGATACCTGACGTGGCAGAGGAGGAGGTGCGTTTTACTAATTTTTTGGTGTGCATCAGTTTGACCCCAGAATGACATTGTGTCAAAGCTTGTGGCCAGGTTCCGCTGTAGATGTTGACTTGGGGTATGAATGGCTCCAGGTGTGCTTTAGGAGAGCTCTGTTGGTGTAGGTGTGCTGAGCAATTGCTCTGCTGTGTGTGCAGCTGTTCTGGTTTGGCTTGCAGGTGTGAGCATGCAAAAGAAAACTCGCAAGTGTGGTCAGCCTTGCTGTAAAGTCAGAACGGTTTCTACTGCTGAGAGCCTCCTGAACATTTCAGGCTGGCCAAGCGTTGTGCCCCGGTGTTTCTGAAAGTCCACAGCTCTGCAGTTCTCTAGGAGGGTGATGCCAAAACGGCACAGAGTAACTGCTCAGAGATGAATTTTGTCTTTAAGCAGCAAAGGTATTTATTTTGTGCAATGCTGGGGAGCTAGCCGGTTCGCACCAGACAAACTAGCCCCAAAGTTTTCAGTGAAAAGTCAGGTAATTTATACAGTTTTCACGAGAGGTTACAACATCTTTACATACATATTCATTTGATTTCGACATCTAATCATCATATTCATAATAGATGGGGTTTAGGCGGAGCTTGAGGTGGAGTCTTCTAGAATTGTCTTTTGGGGAGACTTTTGGGTGGTCGTTCCGTTCTTTGGCTGGAGCTTGCAAAACCTCCTGACTCATGGCCTTCTCATCTCCTTCAGATGCCCACCTTATCTTTATTTATGACTGCTAGATTGCTCAGAGTACATTTCTCCTGTCTCTTACTTCAGTAGCATCAGCGGAACAGAACAGGCCGTGCCGTCTCTGTTGTATCTCAACATAAACAGAGCATCCCCCAGAGCATGGTACCAAACTCATCCCGAATAAACTTTCAAGACCTTGCTCTGTTTCATTCCCCCTTTTTCTTGGGACTTGGGAAGTCTTTTGTCAAGTTCTGAAGACAAAGGGTTTTGGTAGACATGCATCATTGATCACATTATTTGTGTTCTTCTGACTATGATACTTGGTTTATACCACAGACAGACGTTTAAGAGAGATAGCAGGATCATTCCTTCCAACATGACTTAACATGGGATGTATTAAATAGTAGAATACTTGTGTTGCTTTGGGGGAATGGCCTGCAAAGGTGTCCCACCAGTGATGTTCTCCAACTTGTTCTGCATCGGCTAAAGATGGATTTTATATTTTCAGAGTCACGTTTCTCCTGTCGAAGCATGTGTTGGGCCGTTCTGTTTATTTCTTGGACCAGTCTTTCTATGTTGGGGTGTCTAAGCATTGCTTTGAAGAGGCTAATGTTCATGCCTATTTGTAATTTAGGTATATCATGATACAGGGTATAATCAGTTCCAATTAACTGTCTGGTAGTTACAGGAACAACATAATCAAAGTCACAGCCTACAATTCTGGTAAAATTACACATACAAAATTTAGTACCATTTGCCATTTCATGACAATTATCGATACTCTTGTTACCAGAAGAAGTTGTAACACATGTGCATCCATTTCCTACATAAAATACTTGTGGCTGGGCTTTAATATGTGGAAACATTTCAAAAGCACGCATAGCCTTTTTGATACCTAAACACAGATCTTCATTCTCTATTACTGCGTTTTCACAGATGTATCCCAGATGTTCCCTGGGGATACATACTTCCATGTTCATTGACTGCCACTTGCCTTTGGTCGGACCATAACTTGCCCAAACATTATGGCCTAGGGGTCTGACGGTGACTTTCTGGTGTATGGCTCCTAGTGTCGCAACGGGAAAGATTGCCTGTTCTTTTGCTGCACTAATTGGGAGCACATATGCTTCAGTTTGCTCCTGTTGTGGGTTGTAGGTGAAGTTTACTAGTTGTCACCAAGCCTGGTGATGTTTTTCAAACTGAGTGGTGAGGCTGGTTTTGCCTATTAATTCCCTTATTTCTTGAGATAGTATTCCTGATGTTCCTTCCCTTAACATTCCTGCGGCTACGGATTGTACCCACTGCTGAGTATTGGACAGCAAGTGCAACCTTTTTTGCTAATGCGCCCAGTCTGATGAGATTACTGCTGGAACCCCAAATCATGGTACTATTTCTTATAATAGTGCTTTGGTTACTACTTTAGCTTTATTGGTTCAGCAAGGGTGTGTTTCTGGCCACCCTAAAAAGGCATTCGTCATGACCAGCAGGTATCAAGACCCCCCTTTTCTTGGGAGTTCTGAGAAATCAGTTTGTCACTGTTGCCCTGGATAATTTTCTTCTCCAATTGTCCCCATTTGATTCATGTTCTCCCTACAATTTTGTCAGTCTAAATATTTATACTATGAGTCAGTGCCCCAATGGGTCTTGTGATGTTCTTCCTTCCTGGGTGACCCTCTTATAACAGCAGGGGCCATTCCTCACATCAAGGTCTGGCATGGCACATGTTCCCACCACTCGGTACCTACTGGGTTGCAGCCAACAGCAGAATTCAAGATTCTTCTTGGTGGCAAACACAGAGGCCAACCCAGTCTTGCCCTTGACTACGGTAGGAGGCACCTGACCAACCTTATTCCTTGTACTTTGTTGTCAATGCAGAGTTTCATCTGCGCATCCCATAACAAGTCGCTGCCGTGGCAAAACACACAGATTTACATTGGTAGTAGAACTACTACAGAGTGCGTTTTTATTTCAGTTTTTGTGCCAATATCCCCCACAGCCCTGCTGACCAAGGGATACTGTTTTGCCCGAACTGGGCAGGCCCCCCTTTTCATTTCTGCTGTAACAGGTAAAGCATTTTTCGCCTTACCTGGAATTTACTCCCGGATATACCTGGTTAAAGATTTTGGTGAAATGGCATTCTGATTTTTTTTTCTTAATTTGTACTTCAGAGGTTTCACAATGCTTTTTCCTGGCGGCCAGTAGCTCCCACAACTGTAATAAATTCTTTTCTCGCTGAAGTTTAACACCAAATAAGTTGGTTTTGTATTCACTAAAAATCCCACCTCCTTTTTCTCTAGTCCCCAGCTTTAATTTAACCAGTGGATCCGCTAGGGCGGATTCCCCAGGCCTCTCAGTCTGGTTCTGATGCAGTCACCGGAACCCCCTGATGGTTCTTCAGCTTTGGGCAATCTGGCTGCCCGTGCCCACTTCCCTACGATGTGCCCACTGATCCGGGCCCGCAGGGCAGGGTTCGCTCTTTCACCTCTGCCAGGCATCCCTCCTCTGCCTCTGCCTCGTCTTCTCACCTTAGTCCCTCTGCCAGTTTTCACTTTTCCCTGTTATAAATTGAGACCACAACGGATCATAATCCAATTAAAATTTTATTAATTATAGCAAGTAGAATATGAGCAAAGACAGCGCTGGACGGCAGGGGAGTCTGCGCTCCGCCAACTGCCGTGCTGAGCAGTTCAAACAGTCCCTTTTTATACATCTTTACCTCCGTGTTCATGATGTAGTGGAGGTATTGACCCTTCACTCATATATCCTTATGTGGGGTTGTCTGTCTTGTTTCTGTCGGTTCCTGGACATCTGGCGGTTATCTTATCTTTCACAAGAGGCATCCTGGACATCTGGCGGTTATCTTATCTTTCACAAGCGGTGTCTGGTAGCTGTTTGCATAAGCGTTTTCATATATTTTGTTGCCTAAACTTTACATTGAGCTTAACATAAATCTTAATAAACAATACCCTAGTCCATAGTTTCTCACAATCCCCCCTTTTTCTTTTTATCCTATTATTGTTTATTAGACGCTACTTTCATTCTCGGCACTGCAAGTAAACCTTTTTCCACAATCCCAACATTTATCATAACACTCACAAGGTAATACGTCACAATTACAATAGGCGTAGTTGGGTAATACAGATAATAATAACATACAAAACCAAAACTTAAAAATAACACTTTTTCTTAACACGTTCTCCTTTTTTTTTTTTTTTTTTTTTTATGCGTCACTATCATGGCTAGACTATAGGGATTTCGCATGCGCGGTCTTTCCAGATTTTTCCAGCACATTCTGTGGGGCTTTAAAATCGCGCATGCGCATGTTCAAAGGTATACACAGACCATTCGCGTGACAAACAATGGCTACTGCGCGCCCAGATGAAATCCCAAACCCCTTTCCCGAGCTTACCACTCCGGTAAGTCTGTTAATGGTAACATTCATGGCACTATGGCCAAATGACAGGTCCCCGTTTTCAATGTAAGGTTTTCTCACCACCAGACCACCACGTCACCTGCCAGAGAAGAAAGGGCTAGAGTGGACATTTCGCCCTCTGAACATTCTGTAAGGTGAGTGTTCTCAAAACGTTTAACCTATATGGTTCATTAGAAAGAAGATCAAAATTATATATATATATATATATTTTTTTTTCCTGTTGCTGTTTAGGCAGAGGGTGCGTTTTTCTGTTGTCTCACGTCAAGAACTTATGGCGGAGGTGAAAAAGTATAAAAGGCGTTTCCATATCCTCGTCTTTGCGTTCCTGGCGCTTGTTTTCATTGCTATTCTATTTTTTTTTTTACTCAGCTTACATTGTTATCTGAATTGTTAAGAGTCAATTGTTTCCAAATTCTTGTTGGCTATTAAAATGTTATTTTGTGTGTACATTTTGTCATACTACTCGCATTTGTTTAACGCCATCGGGTGAAACCATAATAGCAAATTGCATGTTAGTTATAACGTGTTGAATTAATCTTATAAAACATGGAACAGCACATGACAAAAACAATAAGGTGGCTAATCCACATAACAAATAAAATAGGATTCGTTTTACCCAGGGGCTCCCGAGAAGCCGGGAAAACAAGTCAATATTCGTCTTTCCAAGTTCAGACGGGAACATGGGCTAACTTCCCTGTCTCTGATGTGATTTGTTTAACTACCTCACCATTGTCATCAATTTTCAAACAACAATTGGAAACATTTACTTTACCACAAACACCTCTTTCTTTGGCTAGCAGGTAGTCGAGAACCATCCTGTGTTGATAAATTGCATTTCACATCAAAAGCTTTAGCTGTTTGATTAGTAATAATTTCCAAGACAGCCTGTAGACGAATGATACGATTCAGATTGTAGATAGGTTCTCGAGCGCCGTTAATAAGTTCATTAGGATTCCAAGTTGCAGGTCTATAATACTGTATGATACGTTGGGGTGTCCATTCATTTAATAAATATTGGTACCCCCTCAATTCTTGGGAGTCTGGAATAATCAACTTGCCATTGTTGCCCTGGCTAATTTTCAAACACATTTCACATCGCTGAGTCACCTGTTTTATTACAGTATACAAGTTCTGCCCTATCAATTTCTGATTTAGACTTTTATATAAATTATCAGCTCCCCAATGCATCTTATTATGTTCTATTACGGCTGTGGTCCATATTAAATTGGATGGTACCACTATACGACCATCCCTCAAATAAGTCCACTTATTTATTTTATCATTCATGTCCTGAATGACCTTTAAGTTTTCTTTAGAATAATTTGGCTCCTGATCTGTACTTACAGTTTGGATTTTACCATCTGGTATTAAGGATAACTCCTCCTTTCCTACCTCCTCTGCTACTTGTATGGCTTCATGGTCGGCCAGGCGGTTTCCAGTTTCCAAATCAGTGCCTTAATGGGCCATCTTATGTTCTTCCTTCCTGGACGACCCTCTTATAACAGAGGGGGCCATTCGTCACATCAGGGTCTGGCATGGCATATGTCCCCACTGCTCAACGCCTACTGGGTTGCAGCCAGCAGCAGAGCTCAAGATCTTTCTTGGTGGCAAACACAGAGGCCAACCCAGTCTTGCCCTTGATTGTGGTAGGAGGCACCTGACCAACCTTATTCCTTGTACTTTGTTGTCAATGCAAAGTTTCATTTGCACATCCCATAACAAGTCACAGTCATGGTAAAACATAGATTTACATTAGTAGAACTACTACAGAGTGTATTTTATTTTAGTTTTTATGCAATATTCCCCACAGCCTTGCTGACCAAGGGATATTGTTTTACCTGAACTAGGCAGGCCTCCCGTTTATCATTTCTACTGTAACAGGGAAAGCATTTTTCCCATTACCTGGAATTTACTTTCAGATATACCTGGTTAAAGATTTCTTTTACTTCAGGGAGGTCCTCTCTTCCACTTTTCTGTTGAATTAAAGATAAGCTCAACATTTTAGTTAATTGATCATTTTTAACTTTTGGTTTCATTTCCCCTTCTTTAAACGTCTAGATGTTCTAATAAATCTCTTCCCAACAAAGATTTTGGTGAATTTGGCATTCTTATTTGTTTTCTTAGTTTGTACTTTAAAGGTTTCAGGTTATTTTCCTGGCGGCCAGCAGCTCCCACAACTGTAACAAATTCTTTTCACTGAAGTTTAACACCAATTAAGTTGGTTTTATATTCACCAACTTTTCTACATCACGATTACCTTAGTAAAAATCAACTCGAACCTTTATCCAGTCCTATTCACAACTAACTTTCAAACATCTAAATTTCCCCATCAGAGATTCACCTTTACTCTCCTCAGACCCGCTGCCTGCCCTTGAGGGGCCGTTACCGGTCCTGTTGTGCTGCAAATGCTGCAGCAATTGGGCTGACATTGTCAGGTCCTTCTGCTCAATTGTCAGCAACAGCAACCCCCTCCTCCCCACCATCAGGAGGATTCGGGTCAGGAGATGCTCTTCCTGCTCTGCAGGTTACACAAGCCTGCCTCTGCAGCAGCACTTCTATTTTAACTCTTTCTTACCCTGAATGCAAATCTGCTACTTGTTGCTTTAAGTCTGTGTTATTACACATCAGCCTTCGCAGGCAAACAGCAAACACCCTGCCATGCGTCCAGCGTGACTCAGCCGCACCTTCGAGGGGATACGGGGCTTTGTACAAACTCACCCCAATACTTTAACACTTTCACAGGGTTTTTTGACTCTCCACCCCCCCCCCCCCCCCCCCCGGCTTCAGATCTTACATACATTAGCACAAGTTGTTTGGTTTTTTTTTTTTTTTATCTTACAACGTGTTTCATTCTGGTTGCTCCATAGAAGGAACCACAACCTCCCCTCTGATCCTTTTCCATTGCTAATATTAAGGGATCTTGTGGAGCTAGGTTAATACCACACTCTTTTGCCACTCTGGGTGATTCCTCAGAGTGAAAAACATACCAGCATACATTACTTCATCCCATTTTTCCTCTCGCCTTAAAAATAACATTAATTTTAGCAAAACATTATAATTCAGTGTGCCGTTTAAGGGCCATTTTCTCTGTCCCCTAACTTATACAGGGGCCACCACTGATTGCAGTACTTAGCCAAAGTTCTCTTATTCACGCTTCCCCCAGCTGCCCCCCCCCATTTCCTTCCAGTGACCTTTCTTACTATTATCTCAATCGCTATCCCAGCCACAGAGACTCTAATTTCACTTACAGCTCTCTCTCTTATCCCAAGGCGTCCAAACCTTACAGTCAGGGCATTCAATTTCTTGTCGCCACCATACATATAATAATTCTTTACACCGTATACACTTTAAAACATACAGAGGTTCACATTCACCCCTCGGATGTTCAAGACAATAACCACATACCAACATTTGTAATATACTGAATACAGAAATGTTCTCACATTTCCAGCATAAATGAGTATAACAATTATTAATAACCTTGTAATTATTAATTAAAAGGCCACTTTTCTCCACATTCCAACTTATAAAGCGGCCACCATTGATTACAATATTTTATCAATGTTTTCCTATTCACATTTCCACCAGCGGATCCTCCAATATCCTTCCAATGACTCAAAACACACCCTAGCGGATTTTTCTTTAAAATCCCACCACTCTGCTTTCCTCCCATTTTTCCCAGCTTACACTCACAGAACACACTTATCACTTACAGAATTACTACTTACAAAATGCAACACACAGGTATCTTTTTACAGCAACACCAAGAGCTCACTATTATTATCAAAAATATAGCCAAAATCACAGTAACAATTATCAAAGTCAAATTTCCATTCCATAAATCCGGTAACCAAAAAAAGCAACACTGCAGCAAATAAGCTTGAAACAATGAATATTCCATTAACGCCTATACATATTCATTACCTGAACCCGCCTACCCTCTCTTCGTATGCTAATTAGCTTATCAGTCTTTCACGCTTGTGCAGATTCTTCCAAAAATTGTGGGCCGAGGTCTTTAGAATGTGGGCAGTGGTCTATGGGAGGAAGGCTGTAGGTCTTCCTCATGGTGTACTTTTCACCTTTTGCTCATTTGCAGTGTTCTTATCAGTCTAAGGTAATTTATGCCCTTGCTGGCCATCTGCTTTTCTTGCTTAATTATTTCTTTTACCCTTATCTGTCCTCTCCTGCTGAAGTGTTCCGCTAAAGTTTTTCCCATGATTTTGCCACAAACTGAGTTTTGAGGAGCGCTTGCCCTAAAGGGTCGTCTGGATTTACCCCAGAGTACAGCTGAAGGGCTTTCCTCAGTCGTTCCAGCCACTCAGTGGGGCTCTCATCTTTCTTTTGCATTTCATTAAATGCTTTATTGATATTCTGGCCACGGGATACTGCTTCTCTAATCCCCTGAATTACTATAGTTCTCAGGTCCTGCATATGAGTTCTATGCACCGGATCCTGATTATCCCAATTAGGTCTTTGGAGTGGCCATTTAATATCTGCTTGGGGTCCCTGGGTTTCCTCGGTAGTAAATAATTGACAAAGGATAGATTGCATCTTATCCCAAGTATAAAGGTTTGGTCCCAGAAATTGATCTAATCTTTCTGCCACTCCGAGTGGGTCCTCAATTAAGTTTCCCATCTCGGTCCTCTTAAAATCTCGTAGGTCAGCCGAATTTAGAGGCACAGAAATATGGATTCCGATCACAGGTTGAGGTCCCCCCATGGGCATTTCTCTTAGGGGGTATATTTGAGCTGCCCCTTTTTGACTTCCAGTTACGCGTTTAGGAAGAGGGGGAGACCCTTGTTCCGACTCTGGTGGGGGAGTGGGCGCTCTGGGGACCTCTGCAGGAGCAGGAGGAGAAATGTAAGAAGGGGGGGTTAGAAGGGTTTCGTCTAACTCTCCCTTCTTTTTCTTTTGTTTAGTTTTTTATTTCATTCAGCGGGTAAAGTCTAGCTCCCGGTTTTTTAGCCACACCTCCGCATATTGACTCTCCTCCGGGTTAAGGGGTTTTTTTATTATTAACCCAGAGGTTTAATTGCTGTCTTACCCAATCTTCTTCTGACCCATAGACTGGCCAAAAGACATTTTTAGAAATCTTCTTCCCTCCCCATATCTTAGTACAATATTCTATCACTTTCTGCTTATCTTTCCCTAGGGTCCCAGGGAAATATCTCCAATTGTCCAAGATATATGCCAGAGGGGTATTCTTAGGTACAGTGGGTACCCTTCCCATGGGATTCGAAGGCTTGCTGCCCTTCACCCCCATCTTCTGGAATATCCACCAACATAAACTCACTCGCTCCCCTTGTTCCTGGCCCAGTCCCTCGCGGGAGATGGGAAACGCAGTACTTAAGAGTCCACACTCGCTTGGTTCAGTATATCGAACCTCTCACTCGTTATATTCCAGGAAACCCAATCCCGCCCGAACGGCAAAACCCGCGAACAAACTCGCAATATACTTACGCGTCCTGCGTCTTCGTCCGGACTCCCGTGCACAGAATTTTTATGGGATTTTACCGGTTTCTCCTTTGCTCATTATTCTAGAATTTAGGTTCGTCGGTAAGGTTGGAGTAAGCTGTTGGTCGCGGGGCCGCGAAATGTCGCGGGGCGCCGCCCCGGAGGACCAAAGCCCACTGTTCCTTATCCGAGTCACGGCACCAGAAATTGTTATAAATTGAGACCACAACGGATCATAATCCAATTAAAATTTTATTAATTATAGCAAGTAAAATATGAGCAAAGACAGCGCTGGACGGCAGGGGAGTCTGCGCTCCGCCAACTGCCGTGCTGAGCAGTTCAAACAGTCCCTTTTTATACATCTTTACCTCCGTGTTCATGATGTAGTGGAGGTATTGACCCTTCACTCATATATCCTTATGTGGGGTTGTCTGTCTTGTTTCTGTCGGTTCCTGGACATCTGGCGGTTATCTTATCTTTCACAAGCAGTGTCTGGTAGCTGTTTGCATAAGCGTTTTCATATATTTTGTTGCCTAAACTTTACATTGAGCTTAACATAAATCTTAATAAACAATACCCTAGTCCATAGTTTCTCACATCCCGAAGCCGCCGCCGTAGCTGTGACCACAGCACGACCCGGCTTTCCTTCTCTGACCTGCTGTGCAGGTCCGTGCTGCTTCTGTCAGCTTCTCTACATGGCGATTACCCAGGAACAATCAACCCTTTTTCTCCTCCTGTTGGGTCATCCTGATAGTCTTTCACAACCGACTTCCAAGCATCTAAATCTCCCATCACAGATTCGCCTTTATTCCCGCCCGCCCCCCGCCCCCACTGCGTGCCCCGAAGGGGCCAGTTCCCGGCCCTGTCGTGCTGCCAATGCTGCGGCCCTTGGGGTGACATTGTCAGGTCCTTCAGCTCTGGTGTCAGCAACAGCGACCCCCGCCTCCTCGCACTGGAAGGATTCGGGGCAGGAGATGCTCCCTGCTCTGCAGCAGGCACAAGTGCCTGCCTCTGCAACAGCACCTCTGCTTTAACCCTTCCGAACCCTGAACGCAAATCTGCTCCGCGCTGCTTGAAGTCTGTGTCCTTACCTGTGGTGCCTTTGCCAGCAACCAGCCTGCCATGCGGCCAGCCTGGCTCAGCCGCACCTCCCAGCGGGTGTGGGGCTTTGTGCAAACTCACCCCAAGACTTTAACCCTTCCCTGGGGTCCTTGACCCCCGCCCCCGCCTCAGGTCCTACATTAGTGCAAGTTTTTATCTCCCAATACGCTTCACCCCAGGAGGAGCCACAGCCTGAGGCTCTGTCTTTACAAGACACAGCGATCCTATATTACACAAAAAACTTCAACAAGAACATCTTTCTAGTTTAGGTCTCAGTTTTTCCTTGTCCTTTAGAGCCAAAGTCAAAGGATCAGGTGGTGCTATATTAATCCCACGCTCCTTCTGCCACACTCTGTATGGCTTCTCAATGTGAAAAACAAATCTGCATGCGTCGTCCCATTTCCCTTGTCATCTTAAAAACAGCATTAACTGTAGTGAGGTGTTACAATTTCCTGATCTTCTAAGATGTATAAAGGCCACCATTGATTATCATATTTTATCAATGTTTGCTTGACGTGTGGAATCAGACTCCACAATCTTTGTCAGATTGTAAAGTAGGTATGTTTATTCAGCGCTGGGCAGCACCAGGGGTAGTCCCACCAAAGCCGTGTGCGCCAGGGGCAACAACTTGTCTCAATTTATATAATCAAATGTTGCATATACATAAGATTTCCAAATATACCTATACATATTCATAACCTAGCCCTGCTTCATATTAAAATTAGTTCCAAGAAGTCATTTCCATATGTCCCTCCCAACTGCGTTTGCGTAGTGCCTCTTGCTGGTCGTGGGGGTCATGGGGATGAAGGCTTGGTAGTCTTCCTCACTCTGAACCTTCTCTCTTTGCCAGACTCAGTTGCTCCTTGGTCTTTGTCCAGACTATAGAGTTGGTTTTAGCTAGTTCTCATCACAAACTGTCCTTCAGGAGGAGCTGTAGACTCCTTGCTTCAGTTAATTTACACAATAGTTAGTAAAACAAAGCATTATTTATCAACAACAATCTAGGTAATCGTTAAGCAATTAGACCTACTAAAACTGCTTTAACCCTTTCCCTCACACTCCCACCCTGCGGTCCTCCTGTATTCTTCCAGTGAGCCAAAATACAACCCAAAGGGCTCATGTTCACTCTTTCTCCACTCTGTTGACCTCCCATTTCACCTTTATGCAATACAGTAAATAATAAAAATTATCACAAGTTGCAGGTTTCAGCACTCGCTTTGTAGCTGAGCTATGTCTCAGTTGCACAAAACACTCGCACAAAAGGGCCCGTTACACACTCACTCTGCTACTCGGATAGATAGCAACAATACCATTTTATGATGGACATTCCGACCTCAAACACCGTTATGCCACCCCGGAACGTCAAATATCAACAAGAGGTCTCAACTAATACACGGTACCGAATTTTACAACAGATGACAAAATGGCCAAAAGACATTCTTGAAGAGAACCCAAATTGGCCAAAACACAGCACTCGGGAGGAAACCTGTTACCCCTCGAGAGGCCCCTTCCCGCTACCGCAGCGAGGAGAGCACCCGAATTCCCACCCCCAGCCTTTCCAGGGGCAAGCACCAGCGCTCTTTACCTCACGTAGGACGTCTCCTCACAACTTACAGGTATCCCCAACCCAACTGCGACATACCTGGTCCACCGATGATGGTCCCTGTCTGTCCTCGCAGTCATCTAGGTGAGTAGGGGAGTCCTCCTGAGAAACCTTGGGGGCACCCAGAGGAGTCCCGTCCTCAGCAGGTCCTACAGCCGGACAGAGAGGGTCTCACCTGGGTCGCCAAACTGACACGCGGAATCGAACTGTACAACTCGAGGGCAGTTACAAAGAGGTATGTTTATTGCAGCGTTGGGTGCAAGGGGGATCGCTACTCCTAACTTGCACGCTGTTTCAACAAGCCGACAGATATTTATTGTACAAAGTCATGCAAATACGTAAGGTTTCCAAAAATTCATTATCATAACCTCCTCCCTCTGGCGCCTCTTCAGGATGTACTTTTCATCTTATTGGGCAGTTACCTAAATTTCCTGATTACCTTTGCATACATTAGCAGTCTGCTGTTTAGTTTCTGTTACCTACTAGAGTTCTTTACACTTCCATCATCTAACCTTTTGTTCAAGTGTAACACATCTGCTGGCTAACGATGAGCCCCAAGCTAATATGTGCCCACGGGGCTGGTTTTAATCTCTATCAAGGTCCTTTCCAGCTGGGCTCTACTATGATTCTCTCACTGTGAAAACAGGAATGATGAGGCAGAGTTTGACCTTAAAGCTTTTAGTTCTGAAGAGTGTACATTTTCAGGTCCTTCAAAATAGAACCTTGTTCCACAGAATGCATCTGGATTTCCTCTTGAGAATACCATGAGAAACATGGCAGGGAATGGCAAGACTGGAACAAAACCCCCTGGAAGTTCTCTGGGAAGAAAAGATAGGCAGCGGCATAGTAAATTGTCTAAAAGAGTAGGTCAGATCTCCAGTAAAGGAAATAGAATTGAGGAAACAGTAAACAAAGAGCAGATGACTGGTTCTGCAAGCCAACAGGCTCACTGGGCAGGACTTCCTGATCTTTTGGTGCCCAGGAAGGGACTCTTGAGCCTGATGCAAATCTGGATTACAAGACAGATTTCTGATTCAACCAGAAGTGCAGATACTTCAGAAAGCTCCAAACAGAACAAGCGTAAGAGGCCACCTTGCGTGTATGGAACAGGCTGTTACAGGTGAAGCAAAAATAAACCCAGCTTAAGCTAGCTTGTTATTAAGAAGTACTGTATTAGCTACCGAAAACAGTAAAGTTGTTACAAGCTTTGATTTGAAAGAAATCTTTTGGTAAATGGGGACTGATGAGAAACCAATGGCATAGCAAGAATTTTAAAAGTATAAAAGGAGGAGCCGGGATGTCTTGCTAACTTCCAATATAACCTAAACAAGGGATGATGTACTTCAGCAGATTAAACGATGCAGAGTTCTAGGAAATAAGAAACAAAGGTCCACTTTAAAAAGGAAAGAAATAAACCCCCCTGTGCGTACAGTACATGTACCGGCAGGGAGAAGAGATGTAAATGACTGAAATGCCCAACATAGACCCTGTAGGCTTATTTTATCTGCAGCTGAAACTTTTATGAAAGATGAAGTTATTGTATGCTTTGTGATCTGACTCTTTAAAATGCTTATTATTTGTTATCCTTAAATAATGGAGAATTGCTTCTGTTGTAACTTGGCCAATCTGCACCATTTTTTTTTATTATTTTTTATTTTTTAAGCATTCAGTCCCCTCTTAAAACCAGAACAAGTCACAGTTATAAACTCCCTGTGAACCCTTATCTGGTCAGTGTCTTTGTTGATACTTCAATTGAGGGATGATTTTTTTTTTTTTTTCTGCTACTCATATCCTCTCAATTCACAATCTGTCATACAAATGTTTTGTGCGATACAAATGTTCCAGCAAGATCCCAAAAACCCCAGTGCTGAGTGCCTGGTCTCCTGCTAGTTCTTTCTGCCCAGAAAAGATCTGTAATGCCATGTGTTAATATATTGAAGAGAAGATAGGCGTCTAGAGGTGTTCCTGAGGGTAGCAAGTGACCAGTGACCTGAGAACTGCCTTTAGGAGAAGATTTTGAGCACTACATAAATCTATGTACATTGTAAGCACAAAAGATAAGGCTAATCCAGGAAACAGGAGGTCCTGTGATTTTTATTTTTTTTTTTAAATATTATCACTGTTACTACTTTTGTATTTTTTACCTCTTCCCCCAAGGGGCTTGAGTGACAGTAAAAACTTAGGTTGTTCAGCAAACAAGCAAGCACAAGTAAATGGGTTCTTGTGTATGTTTGGTGTGCCTGTTGCTGCAGATAACTGCGTAAAGCTGTTGTGTTCATGAGCACATCAGACTTCCAGTTTTCATGTAGCATTCCTTCGCGTATCTCAGTTTTTGCCCTTCATGATTATGAGGAGGACATGGTTCATTAGGCAGCCAAGCTGATCCAGTAGTACAAATGCAGCCTTTAGTTTGCTCCAGCTACTTTTCATTTTGCTCAGACAAGTTTTCCCCTCTGTGGGGGTGAAGCTGATTCAATGCTCTGACATGCTGAAGGATTCCTAATGTTTTGGAAGGCAAGTTTTAGTTACAGGTAACATGCAATAGGAGTCTGCATGTGCACGTTTCTTCTTGGGTCTTTATTCTAAAACATTTGCGGCAGTACTTTTGGGAAGTGTTGCTTTATAAGAAGAAAAGAATGCTCTGAAATAGCACATAACGAAATCTTATTTTGTTGGAGAAATTTGTAAATAGGAAGTATCAAAACCATCAGCTTTGGTCTTCAGGAAATGTGATGAGACTAAACCTGCTTGTTTGCAAAGAAGGGTGCTTTATCGTCTGTCCTGTATGTGCTTTTAATGCAAGACCACCAAGTAGTCATCCTGCGTCAATGAGATAGCTATGTTGCAGTAAAGCAAGCCATTGCAGTTACCCGTATTCTTGACAGAAGTGTACATAAGTGTGATGTGAATGGACGCTTTGAAGGAACGCATTGATAGCGTATTCAGTTTTTGATTGTGTAGTGTTCTCCTTGAGCAAAGCCTGTTTTTTAGAGTTGCTAAGGAAGAGGAGCTGCTTTGAGTGCTCTTTTGAGTACGATGAGTAGCTGGTTTTTGTCTCCTTCCATTAACCTTATGAAAGGTGTCTTCTAGCACAATGTGCTGTAGGAGTCAACGTCTTAAATGAGGACTGCTTTGGTAACCATAACATTTCCTTACAGTGTTCTTTCTAGGTGAGGTTTCATATAAAATGTCATTTTTCCAATAACTGAATGCTCTTCAGTTTACTAATCCGTATTTTATAAACTCCTAGTAAGAGGTACTTGTCTTCTGCATATGACAGGCACCTTTGGTGGGTGCGTGGTTGAACAGCACAAATGGAAAAGATGAAATGTTAGTTTAGTTGATTTTATTAGATGTCTCTAACACATACCTGAAATGTTTAGGAAATAACTTTGTAACCCATAGCTCAGTTTCTTCATTTATGAATTTGAAAACACTGCTTTTTGAAAGAGTCAAGCTTGATTCACACTTCTCTCTGCAGAGATTCTTCTTCTTATCCTCCGTCAGTGTGAGATTCTCTTCCTGTGGCAGTCTGAAGCTTTTTCCAAATCGAAAGAAACTGCTGTTACCACTAGGAGGCAAGTGCTCTGTCTGTGTTATATCTGACTATATTTGTTGTCAAGGAACTTACTCTTTGAATACTGTCTTGTGTTCATTTTCTTGTCTGCTGCTCGCTTTTCAGAAGTTAGAAGAGTAGGGATTTAAAAATAAAACCAAATCCAAACCCAACCCCCATTTCGAGTTGCGTAGTAGGGGTGTGGTACAGCTGAACTCTCATCTCTGAAATTGTAATTTCACAATTTTTGTCCACAATTCTATCCTTTGGCTAGCCTGTGGTACAGTTCTGTGCTGACTGGGTGTGTGTGAATCTTTCCTATAACTGTCAAAGCAGGGCATGCTCAACCAGCCTTTGGATTTGTATGTGCATTCTTCTAAATACTGTGCTCTTTGTTTATGGAAAGAAGTATTTTTCATTTCACCTTCAGCTTGTAAATCTGGCAGCTACAGACTTGCATCTGTCTTTTTATGAGACCCGTTTTCTAGTAAGACTTACAGTTTAGAACTTATAAACATCTTACACGGACTTGTGGCGTTAACTTCAGGCTTGAATACTATGGCTTTATAACTAGTGCTGGTGAGTCATTACGTTTTCCTTACCAGTTTCTTTAGTAGGCTGAGAAAATAAGCCCTTGAGATGGCAGGGGTCTCCTGCATGTGATTAAGAAGAGCCAGGGATTCTGACCTTACCACTTAAATTTGTTTTAGAAAAAGCTTTTAAGATGCTTTTGGGAGCTGCATAGATGAAAACTGTCTTGAGTATTTCACTGAGCGATGCTCAGCTGCTGCTGGAGATGACTGCATTGATTCTGAAGAACTTTGTAAGTGTTACTTGCATAATTTTTATTTGCATAATTTTCTGTCACAAATTCAGAGCTCCGGTGTATGAGAAGGCAACTCTCCTAAAACTTTATTCTTAAAATAGGCTTTTAATTGGTTATTTTTTGTGCGAGTAAAGCTTAATGATTTTGTTTTGATCAAATTAATAACGTATTCCTGTGCAGCAAGGTTTTGTTGTAAAACTAACTTTGGAGTGCAGCTTCCAGCGTGAAAGGTGCTGTGCTCTTACAACTCAGATCTCTTGTATTCAAAAAAACCCAAACAAACCCTCAAACAAACCAAACTCTTAATAAAAGGAAGAAGATTTTTGCAAGAAGGGATAATGTGTACTTAATATTAGCTGTGCATTTCTCTGCTTCTATTTATTTTGCTGGGTATTGTTGCACAACATCTAGAAATGGAGTAAGTATAAATTATCCACATAAAGGTAAGATAAACTATGATGTTGTTACTAGTCCTGAGCATCTGAAATAGGACATGTTTAAGGTGCTTCACAGGTGATGAATAATTTGAGGAGCATCATCCACTGGCCCAAAGAATCCTGAGGCCCAGTGATAGGGTGCGTACCTCAAGACCCTTCCCTTATTCTTGCTTCCTCCTATACAATTTTTTTTTTCTTTTTTCTCTCCTGCAATAAAGGCTCTTTGGTATTGGCCAAATAGCTTTGGAAGTAAATTCATGAAAGGAACTGGCTATCACCTAAACCAGAATAGGTTAGCTAACTGGCAGCTCTTAGGCCTTCTTTCCTTCATGACTATGATGCTGCATGTATCTTATTGTAGGAATAAGTATTATAATGATTTCACAGAGCATTAGCTGCGTCTGTGTCCCTTTGAGAAGATGAATTGTGTTTCAAATGACTGAACTCAAATTCTGGCTAATATTGCTAGTACGTTAGCTCTGTGCATTTAGAAAACAAAGCAAGTAGCCTCTAAAATGACTTGGTTTCATCCCATTTATTTTTAAATGGCAAAAGAAGTAGGCAGCCAGCCTGAATGTGGCGTTAGAAGTGATGTTTTCTGAGAACTTGTAGAATAAAAGACTGGTAAATGCAGCCTTGCAATGATATCTAGTGAAACAGTATTTACTTACCCTACAGTCTGCAGAAATCAACAGAAAAGACCAGAACCAGAACGAGGCGTCTGTCACCTGTGTAAATAGGACTAAGGGACACTGGATCTCTGATAAGTAGCTCCTGGAAGAGTTTATCTGTAGCTTGCTTGCTGAGTTTCCCGAGTGAAAGATACCAAGCAGATGGAGATGTAAAAGTATTAATACTAAATATCTAATCTGTTTTCGGTGCCTGAAAGGAGGCCTGAATGGTTAGCGGGGCTCACGGTGCTTAAGTAATCATTTTGCAAAAGCTGTAACAAACGCTTTTTCTCTTACGGTGTTGGTTGAAATGCTGAAAATAATACTGACTGTTCCCTAGAAAGTTCGTAAGAGCCCGTTGTGGTCAGTGAGGAAGCTGCTGTGTATGTCGCTAGCTGCATACGTGCTTCTGGCTTGGTGTTTCTAAATGCAGCTGTAACAAGTGCAAATGACAGCAGTAATCCCTCTGCAGTTTAAAGTTATCATTGCTCTTGCTTGAGGCAAGCAGTTCACTTTTACAGTTTGCACAAAGATGTTGATTATGTACACTGGGAATGAGTGGTAAGTCACTGAAGTATTTTGTGTATATCTTTTGGAAAATCATTTATTAAAACATCTCACTTTTCTTGCTTTCAAATATGCTTGAAAAAAAGTGTCTCTAAAAGAAATCAGAGGGAAAAAGTAGATTTGCTTTTAGTACAGTATGTTCACTATGACATAATTTTTTGTAGTGTCTTTTGATCTGCCCCATGAATTTCTCCTGAAGTCATAATGTATTTTTCTGTGTTCTTTTTAACATCACTTCTTCACAAAGTGATGTTGTTTATAGCTGCCTTGTCTTGTACGGTGCTCTCATCACTAACATCGGTGTGGCTCAGCTACACACAGAGTTATGTCTTAGGGTACAACTTCATGTCATCGTTGTGATTTGGTATTTCAAATAAAATGCCACGGTAGCCAAGGCAAACCTGAGAGCATAATCAATGTAATGTCCAGGAGACTGCTCCATTGTTTTGCCAATTGATGGGGTCAATAGATAGCACACAGACACCAATACAGAAGATACCCTTGATGCACTGTTTGTTTCAAATTAATGCAGAAAATAAGGCAATATGCACATACAGAAGGATTAGCCTACGGTACCCTGATTCAAACAATAAAACAGATAAGCAAGGCAATGCACCTAATCGTTACTATTCACAGCTAGCTGTAGTGGTTCAGAAAGATACATCACCCGTTGCCCTAACAGGTTGCCATCCTCCAGCTCCGCGGTCGCTGGGGAGCCCCTGTTGCACGAGGATCTGGAGAGCCTGTCCCGGCAGCGGGGAAGTCCTGCGCAGGGCATCTCCTGGTAGGTGAGGTCTGCAACGTCGCTGCAAGAGGGTTCAGCTTTTATACTATTAACAAACAAGCTCACGTAATTCCAAACGCGGAAACATCTGGTTTCACTCTCCTGTCAGATGCCACCAAAGCCTGGCCAGGGGTTGGGAGGAACCCAGGGAGTTCCCTTTATCGACTGGATTTTAACCACCGGTTTCCAGACAAGGCCAAACAGCTGGATTCATGGCTTTGGCCGCCCGCCTCTAAGCAAGGAAGGATGCGCTGTCTCTTCTCTCATGATTATAGTTTATCCAAGGTGCATCTTTTGCTAATGGCCATACATGGTTCACTAATGACCGTGCATATTTCGCTAATGATTGGATACTAAATACATATATTTAAGGTTGGGTTGGCGGGTTCTTCTGGAGGTCAGCTTTGGCTCAGGGCCTGCTGCTCAGGCCCCAGCACTTCATCCCTCTGGAATAATACGCTGGCATTTGAAGTGTTCAAGTGAGTAGTAACTTGCGTACGGAACAGAAGTAATGATTGAGACATACTGCCTGAAGCTCACAGGCGATCACCCGAGAGCGTGGGAAGGCTTCAGGACTGCAGTTGCTCGGCTGCCATGGGTTGGCCCTCGCAGCTTGAGCTCAGACTTTGCGAGAGGTTTGTGTAGCACTTGGTAACTCCAGAGGGAGTCATGACGGAGCAAGCCACGGAGCGAGATTCATGCTATGGGACTACATCAGTAGATTGTGTATGTGTAGGAGGCCTGAAACGTAAAGCTGATGATGGCAAATAGGAGAATTCAAGTTTTAACCTCTTGCGGCCTCTGCTGAAACAAAAGTTTTCTTCAATTATCCTGAAAGCAGGTCTTACATTCTGCATCAAGTTAAACATTAAAAGCTTCTCTTTCTGTAACTGCTGAAAATGTCACTGATTCAGTAACACCTTTCTTACCTCCACTTCTCCTGTTTAAATGGAATAGTCAGTTCTTGATCTATATTTGTCTTTTGCAGGAAGAATCCCATTCACTTTCAGCAGTTTAGTCACCCTAATGATGATGACAATCATGAAACAGAGATCGTAACTCAGGATAACAATGATAACCGGCCTGAATGTCCGTATGGAACGGCTTGTTATAGGTAAGAAGCACTGTACAAAATGGCTTTGCTTGTTTTACAGGTTAAGAATGTTCTCCCCTGGAGTTGCAAATTGACAGTAGGATAGTGATGTTAAATCTTGACTGTGGCTTTCCAAATTTACTGGCGCCAGACTGCTACCTTTATGCCACCAAGGTCTGTGAAAGTATTTGTGATTTCAGCTGGTGAACATGAAGCCTTGACTTTTGGAACCTGTTCAGTGGCCTGGAGATCAAAACTTTCTCATTTTTCAACCTGTAGTAAACTGTTCTTGTATAGGAGCAATAATTTATTGTTACATGTTCTTCTTGATATGTAACTTTTAGTTCAGATTTTGACAAAATATTTGTTAAGATTTTGTACAAAACCTCTATTTTAGTCAGTATTTGATTTGTTAGAAAGCATAATTTAGGTACCAGCAAGAAAATCCAGTTTATGGCTGACTGCTGTTTCTTTTAGCAGCTGTTGATTTTCTTCACAAGATCCTTTTGTTCCATTTGTTTCTCAATATCTAGGTTTTACACTTGTATTTAGCAGAGTGTAATGACTGCTTTGTAATTGATGCAATGGACAAAAGGATGTATTTTGAGACAACAGCCCTTCTGTGGGGGCATATTGAAACTAACAGCTGCTGTTAAAGATTGTGCTTGAGCAGAAACATTTTCTCTCTCTCTCCCTGGAAGCGTGATGATCCTAAAGAGCGTGTTCTTTATAAAGTGTAACAAAATGGGAGTAACTTTTAAGGAAAAGCCATCTTATGTTCAACTAATGCAGAAGAAGTGTTTCTTTTCTCAAAAACCATCTGTGAGATGAATTTCTCATCTCAGGACGAGAAATCTAGGTTTATACCGCTCCTGAAATTGCCAACATACTTTTCAGGAGTACAATGGACACTGTCCAAAACTAAAACTGTCTCTCCTTGCAGATAAGTCAACTCCTGTGCTGTATTAGTTGATCATTTCTTAAACAGTGTTTCATTCTTTTTGGGGTGGAAGAAAGGAGGCACCCACAAAGCAATGATAATTCTTTCCACAAAGCAGCAGGTGCCATTTGAAGGATTTTGATGTTATTTTTGTTGTCTTTATCTGCTGGCTACTACTGGAATACATAATTGAGTTATCTAAATGCTGTGCCTTGAGTTGGGATCAAATGCTCTGATGCTACCAACACTTGCAAAACACTGGATTAAGCAACTGTTCTGTTTCAGTACGGTATTTAATAGAAAGCTGTACTTGCATGTTTTTATTCAGATAACTATCCCTTCTAATGCACATGAAATGCACTTTGGGATAGCAGTAGCTATAAAACTGTAAATCAACTTCAAGTATGTGAATGTGTAACAAGTTATTTGAAGTAAAAATAAGATTTTCTTACTGAAGAGTATTCTATTTTTGAAGAATAAGAAAACATAAACAACTAGTTTTACAAGGCAGTCTTCACAGCAAGGGTATTTTGTAAAATATCAAAAAAATTCTGCAGTTATAGAAATTAATCTTGTGTTTCAAGCAACGTCAAATGGTATGCCATTCTTAAATAGTGGGCTTTAATTGTTGATTCTTTTTCAGAAGGAGAAATTAGGACAACTGAACCAGTTTTCTTCCAAAGTTAGAATTTTTTTTAATTTTAATTTTCTGCACAGAAGTAAATTGAGCTGAAACAATTTTAACGTGCCACTCTAATACACTAACACAACAGATCAGCACGGTGTAAGTGGGACCAAGTTAAAACATTAGAACAGCATTGGATAACTGCTTTGGGGGGTGGGATAAATCAGTGTGTTCATGACCTGGATCGCAGCCTGAATGAGGGGAGCATTTATTGCAGATCAAAG
This sequence comes from Falco naumanni, assembly GCF_017639655.2. Classification (NCBI taxonomy): domain Eukaryota; kingdom Metazoa; phylum Chordata; class Aves; order Falconiformes; family Falconidae; genus Falco; species Falco naumanni. The sequence continues at coordinate 92,091 of NC_054057.1, read as the reverse complement.
AGTAAGTTGACTTTAAATTTTTAATTTTCATTGCATTGATGCTGTTTTTTAATAGAAGACATACACACTTGTATATTGAACTTCCCAGATTGCAGCAGCATATTGCAGAAATGAGTAAACTCTCTTAACAGTCCTTCTTTGGCCTTTCCCTGTGATACTTTGAGACAGGCAATTCTTTTCAATTTCTTTAATTTTCCCAAACTATTTGATTTTTAGCCTTATGTTGCAGAATATGGAAGTTACGGCTGGGTATCTCAGACTTGTGATGCACTGTGTGTGCATTGCACTTTATGCACCAGAGGTTATGTTCTGGTTTTGGTTTTAGTGAGAGTAAATAATTGGATCAGTTCTTATTATGCTGAACAAATGCATCTCATCTTACAAGTTTGGAAACTGTCTCATCTCTTGGTTTTGATCAGCTGTCTTTTTTATTTTTTTTTAAAAGGCTGAAACAAAAGGAACTCTTATGGAACCCTTTTTTTCTTCCACCCTACATTACGTAAGCTGAGACACTGCAGTAAGGCACTGGTCACAGAATTTTATTTTGAAAAGAAGTGAAAATTATTCACAAAATACAAAGGAGTTCTGCGAACTTGTTAGGTTCTTGTTAGGTGTGGAACAAGGTGGCAAATCAAGCTTTTACTGTTTTCTTTGCAGGAAGAATCCACAGCATAAACTAGAATACAAGCACAGTGCACCTCCAGGTAAGCCAAGTTGTTCAGTATAGCTCAAAGTGGCGGGGGGGGGGAACCCCCAAACCCAGTAATGGATGCCAACACCTTGGAATAAAATGCTTTAAGTGAGAAAGTAACATTGCATTTGCAGCTTGCTCTGTATTGCCCCGCACCCTTGCTCTTCTTGAGCATGCGGTGTTGCCGTTGTCTGTGATAAGGAAGGCAGGGCTGCTTGGCCGCTGCACACTTACATTCACTTTTTCAAATGTTTTTCAACTGAAACAAGATGGTCTGGGTCAGACACCGCTGACATAGTTTGTATGCTTTATATCTTAGGATTTGACAAAAATGCCAGGTGGCAAGTGGCTGTTTTCATGAGTTTAACAGGTTTTATTGAAAACTAAGCATGGTATAGCATGGTCTTACCAGATCTCTCTATTCTGCTTCCTCCATTTGGAGCTGGAGTATTACAGTGAAAACAGGGAATATACTGAAGTATTTCTCAACATTTCAAATGGATACTGCAGTAAATTTTTTCTGTAGCTTTTTTTCCCATCCCCACAGCAAAATGTGTGTATCCCTATAGCATGTATGTTCTGTTGAGGCTTGGAGGGAATATAATTAAAACTGAATCTGAGATTCTATTCTAAAAGTCTTTTTGTATTCCAGTAACTAGACTTGTTGAAAAACACAGGGGAATATACTGTTTATATTTTGTCTGTTCTTAGAGAATTCAAAGATGTACTTTGCATTCTTTTTGTGCTTTTTCTTAATTATTGGACTTGAAGGGTTTTTTTTTTTTCCAATTTAATTCCCAATGCAAAAAGACAATACTTTAGAGCAGAACAGTTAGGGAAATGTAATGATAATGCATTTTACTTCAAAAAATCAGGATTATGACATTACCCCTGCCCATGGCAGGAGGGGTGGAACTAGATGACCTCTAAGGTCCCTTCCAACCCAAACCATTCTATAGTTATTAAGGAGAAATTGCACTTATGGAAACAATGGCGTAAAATATTTAAATGCTTTGAAATACTGCAATTGTCTGCTGTAAAAACCCCAACCAGTACTGATGATGTTTGTCTACAGACGGCATGGTTCATAATTTTAAGAACAGTTCATCTGGGTAATCTTTCAAGAATCATTTAATACAAAAAAAAAGGTTTTTGGGGGCAGCAGAGTAGTTTTTATACTTGTAAATACAGCACAACCATTGCAGCATTTCTTTTAATAAGTCAGTCTTCTGTTGTAGCAACCTCTCCGAATAACCCTTATTGCTAGGTTGTACTCTGTCCTGGCTAATAACATTTCTTTCTTTAGTACCTGAAAGAAGAACACGACAAAAACTTCAAAAAATGGTATGTTCTGATGTTATGAATGGGCCCATCAGCATGGGACGCAACTGATCTGCTTTGGGTTTTGGGGCATTTAGTGGTGCTGGAGATGCTTGATAATACTTACCTGAGAAGAAGGTAGTCGTTACTTTAGTAAAACTCTGCTTCCTTTTTTGCAAGTAATAGTGCTGGAATTGAATTCCTGTGTGCTGAGCACACCTGTCCTTCCCTGGAAGCAGGCAGCGAAACAAACAAATGTTTTGAGAGACATGTGTGACCAAGTCAATTCTTCCTTCCTTGAACAGGGTTCATAATAGGATGAAAGGAGCCAATAGTTCATCCACAGCTAGTTAAGGTTACCCCATGAAGACTGATTGCTCTTGAAACACTGAGATACTCGCTTCTGCATTGCATTGACCTCTAAATAAATGTCAAAAGATATCTGTGGATGTGGTGATGAGCTTTTCTTATATTTACTCTGAGGTATTGATGTTACAGGCTTGTTAGGACTGAAGTGTCGAAGAAGGGTAATGCCTTTCAGCTGGGGCAGTGTTCCCTGTGAACTACGTACGTATCCTTCGAACTTTAGTTCCTAGACATCAGTGAGGATTATGTAGTATCACAGGCAAGCTGTAGTCTCTCTTGATAATGTAACCTGTAATACTGTGTATGAGTATCTCCTCCATTTACCAGTAGTACACCTAGCTTGCTTTGCGGCTGCCAATAATATTAACTTACATGTGGCAGGTGCATGGACTCCAGTTTTAAATTTCCTTTAGCTCTGTTTCAAGGCATCTCTTGTATCTCAGTTTGGCTTCCAAATGTGAAGCTTCCTGTTATTTCTGAAATAATTTAAAAGTGAGCGTTGAAGAGCAGTCTGAAAGCCTGATGATATGCCATCTTTACTTTCACTGGCCTGAACAAGGCATGAGGATGTGGAACTGCTGCATCTCGAGTGGAGGTGGGAACTGACTTGTCTTCTTTGAGATCACCAAGGTGTGGCTGGGCATTTCCTACAGAAATCTTCAAAACAGAGATCTGCCTTCTAGAGAAAGTAAAGTGCAAATAGCTGTAGTTTTCTAGACAAAGTGTTTTGGCCTCCATTCTGTTCTGCGACCTACTTTCCACTCGGGAATGTCTTTCCCATCCCATTTCCTTATCGTGTGTGTGTGTACTTCTGCTGTCACTGAATGCTTGATATGGGTGTATCTGTGCACTAGCATATTTTGAGGCATATTTGTTAGCTGTACACTTTGCCACATCCCATGATGCAAGTATGAGCCCCATCTTGATCACTGCTCCCTTGCAGAAATGTGCATTAAAGAGTGGCAAGAATTGTAAGCAGCGTTGTAAGTGCAGCGAGCGGTTAAGATTTTAATAATGAAGCAAGCTGGACTGTGTGCATATCTGAAGTTTAAAGCTAATCTTGAAGGTTTAAAATTGTAGCTGTGTCTTTCATAAGAGGACCTTCCTTACCAGAATGGTAGATCCTGTGTGTGCAGCTCATGGCAGGTGGTCAGCCAGGCATGGCTATGGATGGAAAAGTGCTTCTCTTGTAAATGTGTAAATCTTTGACATGGAAGTGAAATTCAATCTGTTAAATTCAACTCCTCATCCTAAGAATGAACCAGGGAAAAAATGATATTCCATGCACAGTGGGAAGAAGGGAATTCATTAATTAAAGTTCTGTTCATATTTAATGATTGTTTAAATTTCTTTTTTCCCCTCAATATCTTGTTGACTGGCTTGCTTAGTTCTCTTGAGGGCAAAGCTTGTAAAAGGTTGCACTCAGCAAGCTCACGTCTGAGGCGGTCGTACCGAGCCATGCGAGATCACACAGGCAAGGTTCCATTAGCCTTTATTTCGTGCTGTTTGGCACAACTGCACTGTTAAGCACAGCAGGATTAATTTCTGTTCAAGTGCACTGAAACTCCACCAGCCAAGAAAAGAAGGGTGCTATCTACATGACATTTGCCATGTTTAGTTTTTAACATCGATAGTCTAATTGCTGCGAGATGGATTACAAATTGCCAATGGAGAATGTGGTCTATGTTCTGAGAAACAGTCTAAGGCTAATTACCGGGGAAATAGCTGTAAGGGAGGAAGGAAAAAAAAAAAAAAAAAAGAAAGGCTGGAGTGTGTGTTGTCATTAAATTGTCACTAGTGAATGACTTCACTGCCGTGTTGCTACTTGGATGAATGACCTGCTGTGGCTATGGAGTCTGCAGAGTTCTCCTGCACACTTCTGTGTATGTTTTCTAGCAAGCCGATCGGCTCACTTCCAAACATAACCCTTTGTAAAGGGGTGGTCAGCAAGCTTTTTCTCCCCATGTGAAGGAGATAATTTCAGGGAATGTCTCAAGGTCATATTTATAAATATGGTACTAGGGGAAAGGGAGAATTGTGCTTAATGAGCAGCTTCAGGGGCTGTGGAGCTGAGTTAAACTATAGCAGAAAGAGAGGAGTGGGAAGACATGGAAGTGCATCATTCACTGCTGAAATCTAAAAACACTGGTGGATGAAAACCAACATCGTATGCTCCACATACATTTGTAGGAAAAATATGGAAGTAATCAGTATTTTTCCAGAATTCCTGTTTCTGTTGTAAAATACCACCTGCAGTGCTGTGAAAGTGAAGAGCAGTTTTTCTTTGTTAATCCGGTCTTGGGCTTATTATTCTCACAGGCTTAGGCTGAGAAGAGAGATTTTGTTCTTAATGTATTTAGCATCTTTGTTTCGACTTCTCCCTCCAGACATAATTCCTTCTGCACGACTATAGTCTGTGATTCTTAGAAAAAATTCTGCTGTTATGGGTAAACATGGGCATAATTACTTTCCTCTAAAGTCTGGTAAACAGTAAACTAGCAAGCATCATATGGGATGGGATTACAGCCGAAATTGACAGCTGACATTTTCAGGATTTTCTGCTAGGTGCTATATAGGTTGCTAGCCATAGGATATTTCTCAGTTGTAGTATTGGCTGTGTCACACATGGCTGACTTTATTCTAGGAAGTCATTGGGTGCCTCTGTAGCACAGTTCACCCATAAAATTGTGTACCTTTGAGGGAATTGACTGCTGCTGTAAGTGCTTTTGAAAACCTTGCTATAGAGTATAAAATGTTAATGAGACCATAAGATAATTCTGGAATAGTAACATTCCCACTAGCAGAAAAATGTAACTGACAGAGGATGTGATCTGACTACACCCAGGTGCTGGTCTTCTTGCTTGTTCACCACACGCGCACAGCTTGAGTGTCTGGAGCTCTGACCTGAGGTTTCAAGAAGCTGCTAAGAAATACCTGAGGTTAATATAAACATGGATGATTTGGACTGGGTTGTGTAGCTGAGAAGACACATTTCTAGTTTCATATAAAAGATGATAAGAACTGCTCAACAGATAAATCATTATGAGATCATTGACAGGTTATCTCCAAATGAGGTAAGAATGCAGAAACTGGAGGCTGGGAAGAAAAGGAACAAATACAGCTTTACTCAGGGGTGTGACTTAAGGGCAGCATACCATGACTGGAATATTAACAGACTGTGGCTAGTTAGGAATTGTGGGCCTGTAAGAAAAAGGGAGGTAGCGTAGGCTGGTAGAGCAATGGTCGTGCACATCTGCCAAAGTCCCAAAGCAGTGGAAATAAACTTGTTAAAGGTTCACAGCTACCGATAAGTAAAAGGAGAAGGCAATGCTGCTATGGCAGCAGCTTTGCATCGATGCTACCAAGTCAGGTAGATAAGGCTTCTTCAAAAATCAGGCTTGCCCTGTCTCTGGGAACTGGTTTATATATGTCAACATATTTGAGCAATTAAAAGACTACTGCAAGACAAGCTGCCTAAAAAAGTTTAGGAACATGCAGCGTGCAGCATCCATTTCTTGTGAATAGAGGTTTCCAAGTTTTGATTCCTGCCAACGTAGAGTATTGTGACATACTGGGAAGAGAGAAGGCAATTTAATCACAAAGTGTGAGCTGTGCAGAAGATGGATAGGCAGCAGATTGGACAGCAGCGCGATAGAATAGACTGAACTGGGAAAGGGGTAGGCTGCATCCAGCTCAGGAAAGAAGTGTTCAGCGTTTGTCCTTAACGTGTGTTCAGAAAGGAAGCACAGACTACACAGCACAGATCGAAGTTGAGAACGTAGGAGGCGAGTGATCTAGCAGATTGTCTTTGCTGACCTGAAGCTCAGGAAAGAAGTGAATGGGAATTCAAAGCCATGTCAGATTCCAAAGAGCAAGAGTATAAAGTAGCCCTAAGTAAATATGGATGGGTGAAGGCAGAAAATTTAGAGTCAGAATAGCTGTCTAGCAAGAGCTAGGGGCTAAATGGCAAGAAAGATGCCTTGTTTAGGTATAGAAGTAGCAGGAAGATGACCAGGAAAATTGTGTATGCCACTCCTTCAGGAAAGGAGAGTTGTCAGAAGATGTTATCGGATACCGTTTTCTTCTGATATCAGAAGATGTTATCAGAAGAGGCCTGGCAACTGTTTTCCAAGTGCTGGAAGAAAAGCCACTAAGGAGAACTTTAAGTGATCAGACTGGTAAGCCCTGCAGTAGTGGTCAGAGAGGGATGGTACAGCTTTACATGAGAGTCTTGAAAATCAAACACAAAATTGTCAGCATTGGATAGAGTGCTTTAGTTGAGCCTTTCTCCTGCTGAGGAGAGAGGCTAACTAGATGGCCCCTGCAAGGTCTCTTTAGTTCTGTATTTATTATTCATGAATATATGGCATTTTTGTCCCTACAGGAGAAAGGGCTGTGGAGAAGGATGCGGCGAATGAAGAGACGGGACGCAGCTTGATGCAAGCAAATGTCAATTTATTGTACAGAAGCACGAGGTTTTATACACTTTCAGAAGCTGCGCGTTTTAAACTAATTGGTTCTTGAAGCTAAGCACTGCATACTAGGCAATCCCTGATTGGTGGTTAACTACCAGCAATTAACAGCAAGGTGTTACCTTTCCTTGGCGCCATCCGTCTCCCACTCCCCTGTGCTCTGCAAACATGCCTCATCATGTTAATTGTTGTCCAGACAAGCTCGAGCACATTCCCCTCAGCTAACTGATTGCCACGCATGGTCCTAGTTTCCAGCCCGCTCCTGCAGAAAGATGAACCACATGAGTATGACCTTAATGGCGGCTTTAGAGATGGTGAGGAAGAGGTGTGCGAACCTACCGATGAAGACTCTGACTGGGAACCAAGTTCAGAAGACAAGGATAACAAAGATGTTGAAATGCTTTTGCAAGAAGCGTCTAGATTTGTTAGAACCAAAAAGTAGCCATAGGGGGACAGCATTACGAATGCCCAAGCTGGTTATGTTAAAACATGAATGTGTAAGGAGGGGAATTGCTTTGAAAGCTATTTTTTCCTCAGTGATGTAGGCACTGCAGGAGGATTTTAGTCAGCGAGGGGATTCAGCAGTGTCTTTCTTTTCCATATGGGTTTTTTTGTCTTATTAAGTGGTGGAGCCAGAGAACTGAGCTCTGAAAGTTTTTTGTTTCCTGGCCCCCCCCCCCCCCCATCTATTTCTTATGTTCTTATGCAACACCATTGGTATTTCATAGTTTGAAACACAGTTTTAAAGGTTGTTAATGCTTCATCTTCCTGTGCTTGAAAGAAATACTGGCATTAGGAAAGCCTTTTCTTTTGCTGAAGCACAGTATATACTGTGTTGGATGAAGGGGAGTTACACTGCCCACCTGCCGTATCACAGGCTAATTCTTGGCCATCAGTGGGGAGTTTGTCTAAATTTTGTTAACGTTCTTTTGAGTTAGTGCAGTGCTACTGGCTTTCCTCTTTGGTGTCATTTCTTTGGTTCTCTTGATTAATACAGAGTAAATACAGATGAATACAGTTAAATACAGAATGTGTAAATCACTTGAGAACAGTATATCAGTGTATCGAACCGCATGGTTGTCTAAACAGTGACTATGGTGTATTTGCTGTAATTACAGTAGGGCCTCTTTCCATGCCTGTACCTCACTGGAATTACATTCAGTTTACAACAAAGCTTAAGTCCTGATGACTGTATTTTTGCACAATTAAACTTGTAACATACTGCGGGAAAAACGTTTGCCTGTGTCTCTGATTTCTAAAGACTGTTGAAGGATCTTGCCTTCTGTGTGTTTGCAGCACGCCTGAGCTTTCAGGAAAGTAAAAGTTTTAGTGTGTTTCAGGGCAGGTGACTGGAGCCATGTGAATTTGGCACCTTTTTGGACACAATCTGGAAATTCTGCAGGGGAATTATTCTTGTGTGGCTCTGGCTCCCCTGGGAGCTGGAGACAGACATCCAAATACACTCAAGCTTTTCAGCTGTGTGGCTCAATGTGCTCTGCTTAAAATGAAATGGCTGTTGCTGCAAGCTGGCATTGGGTGCTTTTGGATGTGGGGACCATCTTCTGCCAATTGTGTGTCAGAAGCTTCTCTCAAAAATTGTAGATGTCAAAAATACAAACATTTATGATGGGGAACTCTTGCGAATTTGGAGAACATCAGCTTCTGTTGGCCAGCGGCTTACTGTTTGCTCAAGTTATTCCATACAGAAAGAATCCATTTGGTGTTTTGTACAGTGATTTCTGTGACCATAACCTTCCTCAAGCTAAAGCATTCTGTATCACAGCATTCGTCTGTGAATGGCTATTTAAGCTGCTCACAGGAGCTACTAGCCTTTACTTTGAAAGCAGAAATAGCTTTTTATTGCTGGAGGCTCCCAGTCAGATCTGTAATCACAAAAGCACATTTGGAAGTAAATTTTGATGTTGCATGATAGATCAAGTTTTATTACTGATACATCGGGACTGAAAAACTTGCGTATGACCAAAGCAGCACACTGGGACAGTCAAAGCTGTCGTGAGCTGCTCTGTGCTGGTAGGTTGAAGTTCTCTCTGTTGAAGTGCATTTCCCTGTTCTTGTATTCTTTCCTTAACAGCAGGATGCATTTTTGTTCTTCTGGCAGGATGAACTGGTAACTCCAGGATACTGGAATGCTGATCGAAACTACTCTGTTGGAGATACAGATGAGAGTACCCGGGCACTCAGGAGACCCTGAAAATTTTCAAGTTACCCAGAAAGGCAGAGGGTAACGTTTCACCACGTAGACTCTGCATCACATTACCCTGTAATACATGCTTATTTGCTCTGAAAAAAAGCAACTGGTGAAATCTTTACCCCCCTGCCTCCTCCCCAGAAAATCCATTTTGAAATACTGTACTTCAAATGAAGTGAGTAGGAAGTGCTTCTCCTCCAGCTGCCACCTGAGAGGGTACCCATCTGTTTTAATAATATGGCTAAGATGTGCAAGCCTCTGTTCCTTGTGTGATGGGGCGCAGACCGTAACTCCTCCCTCCTTTTATCTTGTGGTGCTACAGACTGCTCTCAAACTGCCCCCAAATTCTCCTTCCGTAACGCCTCAAATGCATTTCCTTTGCTTCATTGAAAGCCTGGTCAACACGGAGTGCCCTCAACCCAGAGCATGGGGAGAAGTTAATTACCTTTTGATTTGTAGCATCCTTTTAAATATTTAAAGGCCTTTAGACAGCTCTTCTGTTAAGAAGATGCTGATGTTAAACAAGTCCATTCACCCTATGATTAATCCTGTGAGACCCTGTTTCCCGAAGCCCTGACCCTTCTTAACCATAGCCTCTGGCTGCTTTCTCCTTGGCTTATGTCTTTCTGGAAGAGTGATCCTCAGAAACGGACACTGTTTCGGGTGAGAATGACAGGAGACCCCAGCCCAGGCATGGTCCTGGGAGGGGTTTTCCACCGACGGTCAGTGATTGCAGAGACAAACCTCTGCTGGCCTGTTCATGGGCATGGCAGGTGAGGGGGCGCGGAGGCCGTCTGGGGTCCGTGCCCAGGTACCTGCCCTTGACAGGGGCTTAGAGGAGGGAGCTGCTCTGCTGCTCCTATCGCACAGTCCTCTCTTTATTGCCATTTTTTGTTGTGGTGGCCCGAATACACGTAACTCTTGGATAATGACTTAATCTTGGAGTGGGACCTGAAAAGGAGTTCTTTAGTTAAACTAATGCGATTTCATTTTTAAACTAAAGGAATTTATTTTCAATTGAATTTGATTTTTCTCTGCTTTTCTTGCCTCTTAGTTCTTTACCATCCTGCCGTGACATCTGGGCAGACGGCAAGGGAGTAAGAGCTTTCCATAGGCTCAGCCGTGGATTCTGACAAAGTTTATTGCAGGTTTCTTCCAAGTTTGTCCCCCAATAGTTTTGCTCAAGGGAGTCACCGTGAGCGGTGTTGATGCTGACAGGGAAGCACGTTACAGGGCTTGGCCGAGTCCCCTCTCCCTGCAGCGGGGTGAAGGCCCGCTGCCCCCCCGTGGCCGCCTGAGGAGGCCTTTGTGGACGCGGTGCCCTCTGCAACACCCCTGCTGTGTTCTTTGACCAGCTCGTGTGGCCGTCCCCTTGTGACCAGGCTCCTCTCGGGGAAGGAGTCGAGGGGGACTCAAACCGGGCCCTGAGGGGGCCCCTCCGCTCCCGCCCCGAGCTGTGCGCGGCCTCCGCAGCCCCGAGCCTGCCGCCCCCCGCGCTGGGCCTGTGCCGGGCCTGGCCGGGCCCGGGGCTGCCGGCGGGCGGGCGGGCGGGCGGGCGGGGGGGCCAGGGCGCTCGCCATTGGCTGGGCCCAGAGGCGTCGAGGCCGCCGGCCAATGGGGTGGCGCCTTGTCATAGCAGAGGGAATCCGAGGGGTTCCCCGGAGCGCGTCTGCCTGTTGCCAGGGCACTGCGCCTCAGCGCCTCCCCGCGGGCGGCTGCGGCCGGCGGGCGCTGCTGCCGCCGCTGTGGCCGAGCCGCCCCCGCCCCCGGGGGGAGCTGCCCTCGGCGGGGAGCTGCCGCGGCCAGAGCTCTTGCCGCAGCGAGGCATCGGAGCCGGGCTGTGTCGGGACGGAGCCGCCTCAGCGAGTCCTCCCCGGGACAGGCAGGAGCTGGTCTGCGGCTTGGGACTGGGGCTCGCCCCAGGCTTGGCTTCAGGTGGGGTTCGGCCGGGGCCGGGGCTGAGGTGCGGGGTTACGGGGGCTGGGTAGGAGCGGGCGGGCGAGCCGAGCCCTGCCAGGCGGGCTCTGCCGCGGGCGCCGCTGTCTCTCCCCTCCCTCGGCCCGCCAGAGCTGCGGGCGGGCTGCTCTGGCCTCCGGCCGGGGCTGTCGGCACCGGCTCCGCTCCGGCCCGGGCCGCCCCGCCCCGCCCCTCCCCTCCCCGCCCCCGCCCCTCCCCTCCCCGCCCCCGCCCCTCCCCTCCCCGCCCCTCCCCTCCCCTCCCCTCCCCTCCCCTCCCCGCCCCTCCCCTCCCCTCCCCTCCCCTCCCCTCCCCTCCCCGCCCCTCCCCTCCCCTCCCCGCCCCTCCCCTCCCCTCCCCTCCCCGCCCCTCCCCTCCCCTGCCATTGGTGGGAGCGAAGCGCGCGCGGCTTCGGGAAACTTCGGGCGGCACCGGCCGGTGCGAGGGGCGGTTCCTGCCGCGCGCGGAGCTGTCGTTAGGACGCGGCTGCGGCGCCCTGAGGTGGCAGCGCCCTGAGGCGGCGGCGGCGGCGGCGGCAGTTTCGTGGAGGACGGCCGGGTGAGCCAACACCTTGTCCGGCGGGACTGGCGAGGGGAGAAAGGCGCTTTTCCCCCGGAGCGGGCGGCGGGCAGCCTGCCTGCGGGTCTGGAGCCTGTGCCCGGCCCTGCCGTGAGGAGCCGGCGCGGTGACAGGCCCCGAGTGTGCGCCGGGCTGTGGCGCTGTGTCACGCCGGGTGGTTTAGCATCAGGCCCCGCGGTTCAGAGGCTGAGCACTGGAGATAGGGACCGGGGACCTCGGGTGCTGCCAGTTTCCACCTCAAAAGAGGCCGTTGAACGCACACACCGCTTGGCATTTGAAAACTAAACGGAGCTGGTTATGGGTGTGCTGTTGACGTGAGGGGCAGCTAAGATGGCTCGTGGGCGCCAGCCCATTCAGAACCTGTTCTTCAGGCAGTTCTTCATGTGGAATAAATGAAGCGTGGCCCGTGCCCTGCGCTACACCCTGGGGTGCATGTAGAAACGATGCCAGGGTTTTGTGCTCAGGGAGCTCCAGTCTTCCTGTGCTGGCTGTGGGGAGAAGGGTATGTGGATCACCCCCGAGGCAAGCAGGAGCTGCCTGAGCAGGCTGAATTTAGTGCTGCCCAGCTTTGTGGTGCTCCGTGTGTGTGAGCAGGTGGTGTGGAGTGGTCTTTTCCAAGCAGTGTCAGAAACATGTCTTTGCTTATGGTGTGAGTGCTTGTCGCTCTTCTGTCCCTGCTGCTGGCAGGGGGAGGAGGTAACTCGCTGCCGGGGAGACCCCTCTGCCCTCGTATGCATGAAGGTGTTGCAGGATCGTGTCTAAAGTGCAGTGGCTTGCTCACTGCTTTCCCTTTAAGTCTGCATTTACAGGATATGCTGGATTGTGGTGTTGGGGCCCAGAAATTAATCTCGCTACTTTATTTTTCTTCTGGAACAGACTGTTAAATGCCATGCAGGGACAAGCCCTTCCTCCCTTGGCCTTGAGAATGTCTATGTTCCCTGTAAAGGTAGTATATATTTAAGATAAAGACTGAAGAGGATAGCTTCTTCTCAACTCTGTTGCCCACAAAGTTGACTGATCCCTGTGCAACAGCAGTGGTCCGGGAAGAGATGCGGCCTTTGTGTCCCTGTGAGGTGTAGCCTGGCTAAACGCAGGCAGCATTTCCATTCTGGGACTGGTGTAGTGCAGTTCTTTAGCACAGTAAAACCAGTGAGAAATGAGGAATTTCCCAGGAAGGCCTAGGAGGTGATGAATTTGGATGCATTCAGGAACTTTCCTGCAGCTTCCTAGGAATTATCACTGTACGGTTGTTGGCTGGGTATTTCTGACTGAGGATAAGAACAGCTATTTCAGTGCTGTTTTCTAGAAGTGCTCACAAGGGTTTTGAAGCATGTGAGGAGTGCGTCAGCATGAGGCCCTGGAGGATGCTTGAATGCCCAGCTAGTCCTTCACAGAGGGGCTTTGTTGGGTTCCTCCACTGCCTGGCTTTCCTGGGCAGTTCACCACCTGGATTTTCTGGGGAGCTTCATTCACTGTGTATCTGTTTAGTAGTGCTTCATCATCCAGCTTTTATTAGAGTGCGTCACCACACAACGCTGGTGAGGGGCTTCACTGCATGGCCCCGGAGGAGCCGTTCTCTTCCTAGTTTCTTTGGGGTGATTCCCCAGTTGGTGTTTTTTGAGAGTTCCATTGTGTTTCTTGGTGGTCTTGGAGCCCTTCAGCATCCTGTGCCAGAGGTATTGGGTGTGGTACGGGATATGGTACGGAACTGGCTGTGGTACTGTGTTCTATGCATTACTTTACATTGACCGTTGTGTTGCATTTTGTATTGCCGTTAGTGTATGTATGGTGTTTTGGTTTGGATGGTAAGGTGTATTTTGTATGGTATAGTATGTGTGGTATGGTATTGTGCCTATGGTAGGCTATGCTACTGTACAGTGTTTAGGGTATGGTGTTTAGTTATATGGTATGTACTGCATGGTATGCATTGTATTGTACAGCATGTATAGTATTGTTTGGCATGTATTGTATGGAATATATTATATGTCTTGCATGTATGGTATCCATTGTATGGTATAGTGCGGTATGGTATTTTCTATTGTATGTATTGTATTTTCTATTCTATGGTATGGTATTTATATTTTGTATTGCACTGTATGTATTCCGTGTATTGGTTTTATGTACTGTGTTGTGTGTATCTGTATGTATTGTATGTGTAGTATCATATTGGATTGTATGTACTTTTTTTATGATATTTTTTCTGTTAGTGTGTTAGTGCATTGTGTTGTGTAGTACTTCTACTATATGTGTTGTATATTTATTGTATGTATTGTGTGGGAATTTTGTAATTAGGTGTACTGTATTCTCTTGTGTGTTTTATTGTATTTTGTGTTCTATTGTATACTACTTTTTCCATTCTGTGTTGTGTTTTGTATTCTGTGTTTTCTTGTATTGTGTATTGTGTTGCATGGTACGTACGGTGTAGTAGATACTGTATGGTCTGTCTCACAGGGTATGTACCATATTGTACTGCAGGTTGTTTTGGATTGTATATTGTATTGTGTATTGCCTGTGTTGTGCAGAATTCTACGCATTGTGTTGTGTGGCATAGTATTACACGCACAGTAATATGTATGTATTGTTTCTTGTGGTCTGTATTTTATTGCGTGGTATGGGTTGTATTTTGTATTGGACTGTATTTTGGGTTGCATGCGTTTCCCATTGTACGGTTTGGTATTGCATAGATTGTATTTTGTGTTGTGTATCATGTACTTCTGTGTGTGTTGTGTGTATGGTATGTATAGTATTGTCTTGTATTCTGGGGTATGCCCTGTATTTTCTGTTGGATGGTTGGTAATGCCCTGTCTGCATGGTATTTGACGCTTAGTATTTCCCGTCTCTTGTGTGTAGTGTTGTATTCTCTCTGTGTTGTGATGTGTTTTTTAGGATGACGTGTACTGTGTTGTGGTTTGTATGGTGTGGTTTGTCATAAATTGTGTGGTATGTGTGGTGCTGTATGATTTCCTGTGTTGTTTGGTATGTTTTGTATGTACTGTATTTTATGTAGGGCTCTTGCATTGTCTCATATGTATTGTATTGTGCTTCAGTTTGTGCCGTCTTGTGTGCTGTTATTTGTGTTGTAGCGTGTATTTTCTGTATTGTATGGTATTTATGTATGTAATCTGTTGGCTTTCTTGTATTCTATAGGTTGTATGGTATTTATTATGTTTATTCTAGGAATTGTAGTGTATGTTTTGTATGTCGGGTATGGTATGGAATGTCTGGTGTGTATCTTGTTTTGTTTTGTATTGTATCTGGGGTGTGTATTGCAAGTTGTCTGAGGAATGGCAGAGGGAAGTGGGGTTGTATAGCTCGGTGGAATTATGTGACCTCATGTGACCCTGGAGGAGCCCTTAGTCGCTTGGTAGCGGAGGAGCTGGTTCTTGCACCCCCCCAGAGGAGCCATTCATGGTGGCGCACCAGAGGAGCCCTTCATCGCAGCGCTCTTGAGGAGGCCTTTATTAGCTTTGCATGGGAGGAGCCCCTCCTTGCGCCGCCCCAGAGGAGATCTTCATCACGCTGCCGTGGAGGAGCCCGTTGTTGCCCCATGCCTGAGGAGCCCTATATCTTGCCTCCTTCTCAGAGCTGTTCATCGTGCCGCCCAGGCCTCCTTGCAGCCCTTCGCTGTGCTGCCCCAGAAGCATTGTCTGTAGTGTGGGATGTGGTTTGGCATTGGGTGTGGTATTGTGTGGTCTGCGTTGTTTTACGTTAAGCGTGATATTGCATTTTGTATTGCCTTTCCTGTATTTGCAGTATGGTATGTATAGTGGTGGGTATTTTTAGTATGGGAAGGTATATTTTTTTATGCTGTAGGATGGCATGGTATGCTATTACAGGGTAATTCAGGTATGCTGTGGTATTTAGGCGATGGTGTGGGGAACGGTCTGGTATGTATTGCATGGTATGCATTGTAATGTATGGTATGCATGCCTTTTTTTAGCAGGTGTGGTATAATTTAGCATGTATTGTGTGGTATGTAATCTAAGTCCGGTATCTATGGTATCATATGGTAAGGTATTGCATTTTGTATGTATTTTCTATTGTATTTATATTTTGTATTGTAGGGGATGTCTTAGGTGTATTGAACTGTAGGTTTTGTACTGCATGTACTATGTAGTATCCATGAAATGGAAAGGATTGTGTTTTCTGTAGAGAATTTTTTATGCAATGTATTTCCTGTGTTCTATGTGTCCTTTGTAGAGTGGAGTCGGTTTTATTTTATGCTCTGTGTAATATGGTATTTACTGTGCAATAATGTGTTCTATCCTAATGATTTATAACAGTCTCTTGTTTATCTTATGCAACGTGTAGTATTTTGTATTGCATTCTGTATTTAGTATTTTATTTTGAAATCTGTAGTGTATGTCCTGCATTATATCTTCCATCATATGTAATGTAGCGTAGTGTAGTTTTTGTACAGTGTATTGCGTGTATTCTACAGAATGTGTTGTGTTCATGGGTATGTATTCCACGACTTTTGTCAGGATTGTATATTGTGCTGTATTGTTTTGGTTTTGCGTGGTTTAGTGCTTATTGTACTGAGGGTCTCTTGAGTTGTATCTTGTATTTCCTGCCTAGTGGGTATGGTGTGCGTAGGGTTGTATTTTGTATCCTATGGTACGTCTTGTGTTTTCTGCTGGGCTGTTTGTAATACATGGTATGACGTATTGTATTTCAAGTCTGTTCTTTCCAGCGTGGTATGAGTTGTGTTGCATTGCGCTCACACCACCCCAGAGGAGATGCTGATAGTGTTGCTCCTGGAGAGCCCCCAGTGGCGCCGCCCCGGAGCAGCCCTGTAGCGCAGCGCCGCAGGGGAGCGATTGGTGGCAAAGCGCCTCGGGAGCCCCTCGTCGTGCCGCAGTGGAGCAGCCCTTTGTTACGCTGCCGAGGAGGAGCCGATGGTGGCAGCGCCCTGGAGGAGCCATTTGTTGCTTTGCGCTGGAGGAGCCCGTGCTTGTGCCGTTGCGCAGGCGCCCTTGTTGTCGCCCCGTTGGAGGAGCGTGTCTTGGCGCCTCCCCAGAGGTTGGCTTTGTGCCGCCGCAGCAGAGCAGTGGTTAGCAGGGAGCGCCGGAGGAGCAGTTTGTTTGATGCCCAGCTCTTCTTGGAGCCCCTTTGGTGCAGCGGAGCAGCTGTTGGTGGTGCCATGCTGGTGGGGCCCTTGGTGGTGCAGCATTGGAGGAGCCCCTGATGGCTCGATGGCGGAGGAGCCCTTTGTTGTGCCGCAGCGGATGAGCCGTTAGCTGCACCGTCCCGCAGGTGCTGCTCCTTGCCCTGTCTGCTAGGGCACCTGTGTCTAATTATGTTGGAGGAGCCCTGCATTGTGCTCCCCTGGAGGAGCTCTTCATTGCCGTGTGTTGGAGGGCCCTTCATCGCACCACTGCAGAGGAGCCCTTGATGGCTTTGTTCTGGAGGAGCTGTTGGTCGCACCGTTCCCTGGGAGCCGTTGTCCTCGTCCCTGTAGGAGCCTTGTGCTGTTCCACGTTGGAGCACGGTAGGTAGCGCTTTGTGCTGTGGTTTGTTTTGTATTGTATATTGTATTGTCTGTGTTGTCTTGTGTTTTATGCATCGTGTGTATAGTGGGTCTGGTCTGTATAGTCTTGTGTGTGCTGCGGTATAACTTGCATTTTCGGTTGTCTTGTTGGTAATGCATTTTTGTGTGGTACTTTAAATCTGTTGTGTTCTTTATTGTATTTCAAGCATGGTATTAACTGTGCTTTATTGTCATCAAGCCATCCTGGAGAGCCCCCGGTAGTGCAGCGCCCCAGGGGAGCGATTGGTGGCAAAGCGCCTCGGGAGCCCCTCGTCGTGGAGCAGCCCTTTGTTACGCTGCCGAGGAGGAGCCGATGGTGGCAGCGCCCTGGAGGAGCCATTTGTTGCTTTGCGCTGGAGGAGCCCGTGCTTGTGCCGTCGCGCAGGAGTTGTTGCTGTCGCCCCGTTGGAGGAGCGTGTCTTGGCGCCTCCCCAGAGGTTGGCTTTGTGCCGCCGCAGCAGAGCAGTGGTTAGCAGGGAGCGCCGGAGGAGCAGTTTGTTTGATGCCCAGCTCTTCTTGGAGCCCCTTTGGTGCAGCGGAGCAGCTGTTGGTGGTGCCATGCTGGTGGGGCCCTTGGTGGTGCAGCATTGGAGGAGCCCCTGATGGCTTGGCGGCAGAGGAGCCCTTTTGTCTTTCCGCTCTGGAGGAGTCCTTGGTTGCGCAGCCCTGGAGGAGCCTTTCTTTGTGCCGCCCCGCAGGAGCCGCTTCTCGTGCTGCCTGCTAGGGCACCTGTGTCAACTTGTGTTGGAGGAGCCCTGCATCGCAGTGCCCCACGGGAGATCTTCCTGACGCTGGTGATTTGGTACGTACTCTACGGTAGGTACTGTGGGTCTGGTCCCTGCCTGTGGTATCTCCTGTCCGTTCTGGGATGGTGTCGCATTGTAGTTGGCCTGTATTTTTCTACTGTGGTACTTGTATTTTGTATTGTAGCATATGTATTGTGTGTATGGAGTCGTAGTTCTTGTACAGTGTGTGCTGTATGGTATACATTGCATGGAATGGATTTTGTTTTCTGTAGAGTATTTTTTATTGTCTGTTGAGTATTCTGTGTATTCTTTGTGCTGTCTTTTATTGTGCAGGATGATTTTGATGGTATGTACTCGTGTTTTGTTTTCTGTTGTATGTTATATGTATTGCATAGTACCTTCTGTTGTGTGTCTTTTACTGGGTTTTGTCTTGTTTTGCCTGTATTTTCTGGTACGTATTGTCTTTTGAGGTATTTCGCGCCCAGATTCTGTTTCCTGTCTTGTATTTTGCGTCTGGTTTTGTGCGCTGTTTCTGGAAATGTCTTGTGACATGCGCTATGGTTTGTAATGACCTGGCTCCTGCGATTTCTTCCGTGGTGTGTGTCTCGGAGAGGCTGAGGGAGCTGGGGTTGTTTAGCCTGGGGAGCCCTGCGTCGTGCCAGCCCCAGAGGACGACATGTTCATCACACAGCCCAGGCCGTCTCTGTGGAGCCTTTCGTCGCCCGGCGCTGAAGGAGCCCTGAATGGCGGCACCCCGGAGGAGCCCTTTGCCAGATGTCACCGGAGGAGCCTGTCATCGCCGCATCATTGCGTTTGCTCTTTTGTATGGCGTTTGGTTTGGTGTATTTGATTGTACGGCATCTTCTTCTGTGTCTCTTAAGTGGCCTGTACAATGTCCTTTGTCGGGGATGGGTTGTAGCAAGGGCGGGGGGTACATGGTGGAGCGTACTGTAGTTGGTTTTGTGTTCCGTATTGCGCAGTCCTGTGTCTACTGGGTATTGCATGATCTGATCTGGACTGTATTTTGTGCTGTATGTATTGCTTTGGTTTTGCGTGGTTTAGTGCTTATTGTACTGAGGGTCTCTTGAGTTGTATCTTGTATTTCCTGCCTAGTGGGTATGGTGTGCGTAGGGTTGTATTTTGTATCCTATGGTGCGTCTTGTGTTTTCTGCTGGGCTGTTTGTAATACATGGTATGACGTATTGTATTTCAAGTCTGTTCTTTCCAGCGTGGTATGAGTTGTGTTGCATTGCGCTCACACCACCCCAGAGGAGATGCTGATAGTGTTGCTCCTGGAGAGCCCCCAGTGGTGCCGCCCCGGAGCAGCCCTGTAGCGCAGCGCCGCAGGGGAGCGATTGGTGGCAATGCGCCTCGGGAGCCCCTCGTCGTGCCGCAGTGGAGCAGCCCTTTGTTACGCTGCCGAGGAGGAGCCGATGGTGGCAGCGCCCTGGAGGAGCCATTTGTTGCTTTGCGCTGGAGGAGCCCGTGCTTGTGCCGTTGCGCAGGCGCCCTTGTTGTTGCCCCGTTGGAGGAGCGTGTCTTGGCGCCTCCCCAGAGGTTGGCTTTGTGCCGCCGCAGCAGAGCAGTGGTTAGCAGGGAGCGCCGGAGGAGCAGTTTGTTTGATGCCCAGCTCTTCTTGGAGCCCCTTTGGTGCAGCGGAGCAGCTGTTGGTGGTGCCATGCTGGTGGGGCCCTTGGTGGTGCAGCATTGGAGGAGCCCCTGATGGCTTGGCGGCAGAGGAGCCCTTTTGTCTTTCCGCTCTGGAGGAGTCCTTGGTTGCGCAGCCCTGGAGGAGCCTTTCTTTGTGCCGCCCCGCAGGAGCCGCTTCTCGTGCTGCCTGCTAGGGCACCTGTGCCAACTTGTGTTGGAGGAGCCCTGCATCGCAGTGCCCCACGGGAGATCTTCCTGACGCTGGTGATTTGGTACGTACTCTACGGTAGGTACTGTGGGTCTGGTCCCTGCCTGTGGTATCTCCTGTCCGTTCTGGGATGGTGTCGCATTGTAGTTGGCCTGTATTTTTCTACTGTGGTACTTGTATTTTGTATTGTAGCATATGTATTGTGTGTATGGAGTCGTAGTTCTTGTACAGTGTGTGCTGTATGGTATACATTACAGAAAACAAAATCCATTCCATGCAGAGTATTTTTTATTGTCTGTTGAGTATTCTGTGTATTCTTTGTGCTGTCTTTTATTGTGCAGGATGATTTTGATGGTATGTACTCGTGTTTTGTTTTCTGTTGTATGTTCTATGTATTGCATAGTACCTTCTGTTGTGTGTCTTTTACTGGGTTTTGTCTTGTTTTGCCTGTATTTTCTGGTACGTATTGTCTTTTGAGGTATTTCGCGCCCAGATTCTGTTTCCTGTCTTGTATTTTGCGTCTGGTTTTGTGCGCTGTTTCTGGAAATGTCTTGTGACATGCGCTATGGTTTGTAATGACCTGGCTCCTGCGATTTCTTCCGTGGTGTGTGTCTCGGAGAGGCTGAGGGAGCTGGGGTTGTTTAGCCTGGGGAGCCCTGCATCGTGCCAGCCCCAGAGGACGACATGTTCATCACACAGCCCAGGCCGTCTCTGTGGAGCCTTTCGTCGCCCGGCGCTGAAGGAGCCCTGAATGGCGGCACCCCGGAGGAGCCCTTTGCCAGATGTCACCGGAGGAGCCTGTCATTGCCGCATCATTGCGTTTGCTCTTTTGTATGGCGTTTGGTTTGGTGTATTTGATTGTACGGCATCTTCTTCTGTGTCTCTTAAGTGGCCTGTACAATGTCCTTTGTCGGGGATGGGTTGTAGCAAGGGCGGGGGGTACATGGTGGAGCGTACTGTAGTTGGTTTTGTGTTCCGTATTGCGCAGTCCTGTGTCTACTGGGTATTGCATGATCTGATCTGGACTGTATTTTGTGCTGTATGTATTGTTTTGGTTTTGCGTGGTTTAGTGCTTATTGTACTGAGGGTCTCTTGAGTTGTATCTTGTATTTCCTGCCTAGTGGGTATGGTGTGCGTAGGGTTGTATTTTGTATCCTATGGTACGTCTTGTGTTTTCTGCTGGGCTGTTTGTAATACATGGTATGACGTATTGTATTTCAAGTCTGTTCTTTCCAGCGTGGTATGAGTTGTGTTGCATTGCGCTCACACCACCCCAGAGGAGATGCTGATAGTGTTGCTCCTGGAGAGCCCCCAGTGGCGCCGCCCCGGAGCAGCCCTGTAGCGCAGCGCCGCAGGGGAGCGATTGGTGGCAAAGCGCCTCGGGAGCCCCTCGTCGTGCCGCAGTGGAGCAGCCCTTTGTTACGCTGCCGAGGAGGAGCCGATGGTGGCAGCGCCCTGGAGGAGCCATTTGTTGCTTTGCGCTGGAGGAGCCCGTGCTTGTGCCGTTGCGCAGGCGCCCTTGTTGTCGCCCCGTTGGAGGAGCGTGTCTTGGCGCCTCCCCAGAGGTTGTCTTTGTGCCGCCGCAGCAGAGCAGTGGTTAGCAGGGAGCGCCGGAGGAGCAGTTTGTTTGATGCCCAGCTCTTCTTGGAGCCCCTTTGGTGCAGCGGAGCAGCTGTTGGTGGTGCCATGCTGGTGGGGCCCTTGGTGGTGCAGCATTGGAGGAGCCCCTGATGGCTTGGCGGCAGAGGAGCCCTTTTGTCTTTCCGCTCTGGAGGAGTCCTTGGTTGCGCAGCCCTGGAGGAGCCTTTCTTTGTGCCGCCCCGCAGGAGCCGCTTCTCGTGCTGCCTGCTAGGGCACCTGTGTCAACTTGTGTTGGAGGAGCCCTGCATCGCAGTGCCCCACGGGAGATCTTCCTGACGCTGGTGATTTGGTACGTACTCTACGGTAGGTACTGTGGGTCTGGTCCCTGCCTGTGGTATCTCCTGTCCGTTCTGGGATGGTGTCGCATTGTAGTTGGCCTGTATTTTTCTACTGTGGTACTTGTATTTTGTATTGTAGCATATGTATTGTGTGTATGGAGTCGTAGTTCTTGTACAGTGTGTGCTGTATGGTATACATTGCATGGAATGGATTTTGTTTTCTGTAGAGTATTTTTTATTGTCTGTTGAGTATTCTGTGTATTCTTTGTGCTGTCTTTTATTGTGCAGGATGATTTTGATGGTATGTACTCGTGTTTTGTTTTCTGTTGTATGTTCTATGTATTGCATAGTACCTTCTGTTGTGTGTCTTTTACTGGGTTTTGTCTTGTTTTGCCTGTATTTTCTGGTACGTATTGTCTTTTGAGGTATTTTGCGCCCAGATTCTGTTTCCTGTCTTGTATTTTGCGTCTGGTTTTGTGCGCTGTTTCTGGAAATGTCTTGTGACATGCGCTATGGTTTGTAATGACCTGGCTCCTGCGATTTCTTCCGTGGTGTGTGTCTCGGAGAGGCTGAGGGAGCTGGGGTTGTTTAGCCTGGGGAGCCCTGCATCGTGCCAGCCCCAGAGGACGACATGTTCATCACACAGCCCAGGCCGTCTCTGTGGAGCCTTTCGTCGCCCGGCGCTGAAGGAGCCCTGAATGGCGGCACCCCGGAGGAGCCCTTTGCCAGATGTCACCGGAGGAGCCTGTCATTGCCGCATCATTGCGTTTGCTCTTTTGTATGGCGTTTGGTTTGGTGTATTTGATTGTACGGCATCTTCTTCTGTGTCTCTTAAGTGGCCTGTACAATGTCCTTTGTCGGGGATGGGTTGTAGCAAGGGCGGGGGGGTACATGGTGGAGCGTACTGTAGTTGGTTTTGTGTTCCGTATTGCGCAGTCCTGTGTCTACTGGGTATTGCATGATCTGATCTGGACTGTATTTTGTGCTGTATGTATTGTTTTGGTTTTGCGTGGTTTAGTGCTTATTGTACTGAGGGTCTCTTGAGTTGTATCTTGTATTTCCTGCCTAGTGGGTATGGTGTGCGTAGGGTTGTATTTTGTATCCTATGGTACGTCTTGTGTTTTCTGCTGGGCTGTTTGTAATACATGGTATGACGTATTGTATTTCAAGTCTGTTCTTTCCAGCGTGGTATGAGTTGTGTTGCATTGCGCTCACACCACCCCAGAGGAGATGCTGATAGTGTTGCTCCTGGAGAGCCCCCAGTGGCGCCGCCCCGGAGCAGCCCTGTAGCGCAGCGCCGCAGGGGAGCGATTGGTGGCAAAGCGCCTCGGGAGCCCCTCGTCGTGCCGCAGTGGAGCAGCCCTTTGTTACGCTGCCGAGGAGGAGCCGATGGTGGCAGCGCCCTGGAGGAGCCATTTGTTGCTTTGCGCTGGAGGAGCCCGTGCTTGTGCCGTTGCGCAGGCGCCCTTGTTGTCGCCCCGTTGGAGGAGCGTGTCTTGGCGCCTCCCCAGAGGTTGGCTTTGTGCCGCCGCAGCAGAGCAGTGGTTAGCAGGGAGCGCCGGAGGAGCAGTTTGTTTGATGCCCAGCTCTTCTTGGAGCCCCTTTGGTGCAGCGGAGCAGCTGTTGGTGGTGCCATGCTGGTGGGGCCCTTGGTGGTGCAGCATTGGAGGAGCCCCTGATGGCTCGATGGCGGAGGAGCCCTTTGTTGTGCCGCAGCGGATGAGCCGTTAGCTGCACCGTCCCGCAGGTGCTGCTCCTTGCCCTGTCTGCTAGGGCACCTGTGTCTAATTATGTTGGAGGAGCCCTGCATCGTGCTCCCCTGGAGGAGCTCTTCATTGCCGTGTGTTGGAGGGCCCTTCATCGCACCACTGCAGAGGAGCCCTTGATGGCTTTGTTCTGGAGGAGCTGTTGGTCGCACCGTTCCCTGGGAGCCGTTGTCCTCGTCCCTGTAGGAGCCTTGTGCTGTTCCACGTTGGAGCACGGTAGGTAGCGCTTTGTGCTGTGGTTTGTTTTGTATTGTATATTGTATTGTCTGTGTTGTCTTGTGTTTTATGCATCGTGTGTATAGTGGGTCTGGTCTGTATAGTCTTGTGTGTGCTGCGGTATAACTTGCATTTTCGGTTGTCTTGTTGGTAATGCATTTTTGTGTGGTACTTTAAATCTGTTGTGTTCTGTATTGTATTTCAAGCATGGTATTAATTGTGCTTTATTGTCATCAAGCCATCCTGGAGAGCCCCCGGTAGTGCAGCGCCGCAGGGGAGCGATTGGTGGCAAAGCGCCTCGGGAGCCCCTCGTCGTGGAGCAGCCCTTTGTTACGCTGCCGAGGAGGAGCCGATGGTGGCAGCGCCCTGGAGGAGCCATTTGTTGCTTTGCGCTGGAGGAGCCCGTGCTTGTGCCGTCGTGCAGGAGTTGTTGTTGTCGCCCCGTCGGAGGAGCGTGTCTTGGCGCCTCCCCAGAGGTTGGCTTTGTGCCGCCGCAGCAGAGCAGTGGTTAGCAGGGAGCGCCGGAGGAGCAGTTTGTTTGATGCCCAGCTCTTCTTGGAGCCCCTTTGGTGCAGCGGAGCAGCTGTTGGTGGTGCCATGCTGGTGGGGCCCTTGGTGGTGCAGCATTGGAGGAGCCCCTGATGGCTTGGCGGCAGAGGAGCCCTTTTGTCTTTCCGCTCTGGAGGAGTCCTTGGTTGCGCAGCCCTGGAGGAGCCTTTCTTTGTGCCGCCCCGCAGGAGCCGCTTCTCGTGCTGCCTGCTAGGGCACCTGTGTCAACTTGTGTTGGAGGAGCCCTGCATCGCAGTGCCCCACGGGAGATCTTCCTGACGCTGGTGATTTGGTACGTACTCTACGGTAGGTACTGTGGGTCTGGTCCCTGCCTGTGGTATCTCCTGTCCGTTCTGGGATGGTGTCGCATTGTAGTTGGCCTGTATTTTTCTACTGTGGTACTTGTATTTTGTATTGTAGCATATGTATTGTGTGTATGGAGTCGTAGTTCTTGTACAGTGTGTGCTGTATGGTATACATT